>NC_057796.1:471942961-471952019 GCF_018294505.1 Triticum aestivum
GGGCGCTGTAACCTCAAATGGGGCATTGACCATCTCAGTAGTCCGTGAGCGTATCTGGGGTCGGCTCGGTGTATGCCTCCATCTTCTTGGAGCTCTCTGTCTCGTGGGGATCAGCCTCCCGCGTCTGCTCCAATATTGGTAGATCTTTTCCTGGTTCTCCTTGGTCCATCATGGAACTGACGAATACTAGGAGACCACTGAAAGGAAAACACAATCGCAATGACAATGAAACAAAAAAGAGAGTGATGATCGGTTACTGCTTTGCAAAAGTTCTTTTTTTCTCTGAACAAAAATATACCAACATCATGGATCCGCTTACCTTCCCTTCGCTGGGAGAGAAGAACAGTGGCAGATGCGAGTGTTGCCTTTCTTGAAGACGGTGAGGGAGAAGGGGATCCTGCGAAGAGTGAAATGATGGTTGCTTCATCCGTCAAACTTAGACTGCGGGGAGGTGGGTGAGGGAGTCCTGGACTAAGGGGTCCTCGGGCGTCCGACCTATTATCCTTTGGTCCGGACTGATGGGCTGTGAAGACATGAAGACCGAAGACTGTACCTGTGTCCGGATTGGACTCTACTTGGCGTGGAAGGCAAGCTTGGCAACCGACTATGTAGACCCCCTCTGATGTAACCGACTCCATGTAAACCTAGATCTCTCCAGTGTCTATATAAACCAGAGAGCGTAGTCTGGATAGACATATACTCGTTACCATAGTCATACAGGCTAGACTTCTAGGGTTTAGCCATTATGATCTCGTGGTAGATCAACTCTTGTAACACTCATATTCATCAAGATCAATCAAGCAGGAAGTAGGGTATTACCTCCATAGAGAGAGCCCGAACCTGGGTAAACATCGTGTCCCCCGTCTCCTGTTACCATCGACCCTAGACGCATAGTTCGGGACCCCCTACTCGAGATCCGCCGGTTTTGACACCGACATTGGTGCTTTCATTGAGAGTTCCACTATGCCGTCGACGAAAGGTTCGATGGCTCCTTCAATCGTCGGCAATGACGCTGTCCAAGGAGGAACCTTCCTCCCTGGACAGTGCGGGCCAACTCCCTTGGCCATCTGGAGCAGATCGACAGCTACGCCCTTGGCTATCAGGTTAGATTTGGGAGCTTGAACTACGTCGCGGACATCCGTGGAGACTTGATCTTCGGATTCGAAACCGCGGCCACGGCGCCCCTTCGCCCTGATGAGCATGGCCTAAACCTGTCATCGGGCCCCATCCAGGAGATAGCTCCTGCAACAACTCCGGCCTTAGATCTGAATCAGATCGAGTCATCCGAAGATGGGAAGCTCAAACCCGTCACAGAGGCTGCTGATCCAGCGGCGTTGGAGCCGCACACGGATTCTACTTCATATGATATCTGCATCAATGGAACCCCGGACTCGTCTCCGGCGAGAAGTTCTGAACCCTGCGAGTCCGCGGATGCCGAACTCAATCGGTTATCGATCTTCAAGTTCAGCGCCGCAAACGTCTTCCAACACTCGCCCATGGGTGACGTACTAAATTCACTAAAAAACCTATCCCTGGTAGGCGACTCGCCGCCGAACTATGTTCGGTTCGAACTTGCGGCGGATGATGGAGAATTTTGCTTCCCACCCGCCACCCACTTCATAGCCACTGTCGAAGACCCAACCAACACGCTTGGCCCCAGCTCCGAATACATCGAAGGTATGGACGACGATGAGGGGCAAGGCCAGAACTCACTACCCGCTAGACGCGGGATGGCCACTTCATGGTACGACGTGTGTATGGTAGACACACCCAACGACGCTCTCGACGATGACAAGGAGGACTCAGTCAAAGATAAACCTCCTGGTACACAGTCCGAACATCGGCGCGCCCGGCGCCGCTCTAAGTCACTTCGCTCAAGAGAAAACAATACTAGCACCGGAGAAGATAACACTCCGGACAATGAAGACCCTGTCGAGGTAGGATCTGAACAGGAGGAACAGGAAGGAGGGCAAGACAGCCCTGATGAACATGCCACATATGGCGACTCGGAGGATAACAATTATCTCCCACTCTCCGGTGAAGAAGAGACCCTCGGCAACGAGGATTTTATCGTGCCTAAGGAAGCTCTCGAATAGGAGCGCTTTAAATGTCGGCTCATAGCTACTGCAAGGAGCCTAAGGAAGAAGTAGCTGCAGCTTCACGCGAGCCAAGATTTGCTCAATGATAGATGGACCGAGGTCCTGGCCGCCGAAGAATACGGCCTTAGCAGCCCAGACATAAGCCACCCCAAGAGTAGGTGGCTCCCTCAATACGATGGCAGGGCGTTGGAGCCCACACCACCATCAAATAATGCGGTAGGCCGACCACAGTTCGGTCCGGATAGAGCAGCAGCCCAAGCAGAGCACCATACCAACCCATCCGGCCGTCAAAACAAGAACAAAACAGCTCGGGGGAATACTCGCGACATCCAACAAGACATGGAGGGTAGAACAGGACACACAAAATTAGTATACAGATCGCGGGGACATGCCCCGACCGGTGATGAGGGTTACCTATTCGGACACAACAGAGCCGACCACGCCCGGTCCAAACACCGTAAACGGAGTCTGCCGGAGGTGCTTCATAGTGTGGCCCAACATAGAGGAGCCGCACACCCTCTCTGCTTCACTGACGAGGTAATGGAGCATGAATTTCCAGACGGGTTTAAACCCATTAAAATCGAATCATACGATGGAACAACAGATCCCGTGGTATGGATTGAGGATTACCTCCTCCATATTCACATGGCTCGCGGAGACGACCTTCATACCATTAAATACCTACCTCTCAAGCTTAAAGGGCCAGCTCAGTACTGGCTCAACAGTTTGCCAGAAATTTCTATTCGCAACTGGGAAGATTTGGAAGACGCCTTTCGACACGACTTCCAAGGAACATATGTCCAGCCACTAGATGCCGATGACTTAATTCATATTGTCCAGGAGCCCGGCGAGTCAGCTAGGGAGCTCTGGACTAGGTCGACTGTCCGGGCGCAGAAGCCCTCGCGGCCTTCAAACATAGCGTCCGGGATGAATGGCTAGCGCGTCACCTCGGCCAGGAAGGACCGAAATCCATGACAGCCCTTACCGCTCTAATGACTCACTTTTGTGCGGGAGAAGACAACTGGCTCGCTCGTAAAAGCAACAACGCCAGCGACCGGGCACTTCTGAAATTCGAGACGGCAACGGTAAGCCACGACGAACTGAACACAAAAGTCGCAATAATACTGAAAGATTACGCGACACGGCGGTCAACGCCGGATTTCACAATCCAAAACCCGGTCAACGGAAGAAGCAACTAAAGGCAAACTCGGATGGACCATCCACCCTCGACAGGATATTGGACCGACCTTGTCAGATTCACGGTCACCCTGATAAGCCAGCTAATCATACCAACAGAAATTGTTGGGTCCTCAAGCAGGCAGGCAAGCTTAACGCCGATCACAAGGGGAGGAGGCCACCAGGCGATAAAGATGACGGAGCGGCTCGCCAGCCGAACATGAGGGGCCAGAAATAGTTTCCCTCAGAAGTTCGATCACTCCCGGAATGGAAATAGCAGTTCAGTTTCCGCCACCCACCTAACATACTGGCAAGATTTACACCACGCGTACATCACTACGCACTCAATATACCATGGGCATCGGCGGAAGCACAATACGGACAACCCTGCAAGCATTCCCGTAATGTTTTTATCTGTTTTTCTTATTTTTTGTATCATCTCTTAAGAACAGGTGACCAATAGGACATCATCTACAACGGACTCTATCGGAGTTCAAATCCGTACACTCACCTAAGGGGCTACTTCCGTTTAGGATTCCCCTCCCCGAGGACGGGCGGCGCAGACGTGCGACAGGAGGTCCAAAATAACTTTTTTGTAGACCGCACTCTTTATTCCGAGCCTATACTATGCCCTTTTTCCTCTGTTCCCGACCCCGAGCATGTCAAATAGCCGGGTTTGTGGTTTCTTTTTTTATATATACATAAATTTATCATTGGCATATTGCTCCGCTCCCAGTAAATCTCGTCTGAACTAATCTTTCATACTCTTTCAACAATGAGTACGGCCTCAACGGGTGCTTTACAGATGCACCTCGGCATACCCTGCCAGGGGCTCGGTATGGGAACGAATGACTTGCCAGCAAAAGTCCGAACAACTCTATAGCATACTTCGGCGTCGCAAGTTTGGCCTTATATGCGTCAGCTCCGAATCATTGTCTTGGGTCAATAGTTGGGTTGCCCGGCTACTGTGCTTGCTACCCTACGTTCCACTCTATCGGCAAGGGTAGTAAAGGGAGAACTACTACGATTGTGCCCTGGTCTAAACCGGATGAGCACCTTAGTAGAGAAAGCCGAAAACAGACTGTCATGATGCGGCGAGAGTTGGTCAACCACTTGACGACTTCTTGGAATCCTTATCGATTCTCACATGAGGGATCTTTTTCAGATCAAATATGTAAGGCACTATACGCCGCATACATACCAGGGGCTATGTCGTAGTCCCACCATAAAACTCCTATGGCTAAGTGAAAGTGTTAACGCCTTATAGTCCGATTGCCTGGTTCGCTGCATTATCACCTCCTTCACGGACCAAGACGTTGGATAAAGAGTGATTAAATGATTTTCCGAACACCCCCGTACTTCCTACGAGCGGGCTGAAGCCGACGACTAGAAAACTTTCAGATTATATTAAAACGGCCGCACAGGAGGAATTCAAGCTTTTGAGCAAAAATATAAAAATAGATCAATTATAAAATTGTCTTTTACAATTCTAATACACCTCACTCGAACATTATGTTCTTCGAGCATTGACCCTCTATCAGGCGGGCGGCTTCCAGGAGGTCCTCAAAATAATGCTCCGGCACACTACGGTCCTTGCCCTTGGGCGGATTCTTCGCCGCAACATTGACGGCCTTCATCTTACCCCAGAACATCTTGGCTCGAGCAAAGTCCATCCGTGCACCTTCAATGCACGCCGACCACTTCGCAACATCGATACGCGGCACCGCATCAACAAGACACCGCACCAGGCCAAAGTAGCTCTTTGGAACAGGCTCATTCGGCCACAACCGGATTATGACGTTCTTCATGGCGTCGCCGGATATCCTATGAAGCTCGGCCCATTGGGTCATCTGTTCATTCAGCAACACAGGGCGCTCTGATGCGCCAAATTGTGACCAGAAAAGCTTCTCTGTGGCATACCCCTCTTGTGCTTGGTAAAATTGCGCCGCATCGAAAGAACTCTTCGGCAAGTCCAAAAATTCAGCCGGAGAACTCTAGACCTAGTTCAGCTGAGCATAGTCCGGATCGCCAAACTTAGTCTGAAGCCAAAAGGGCTTACCGGCCGCTATATCCTTAGCCTGTCGAATCTCTTCACGAGCTGTCCTAGATTCAGACGGAGCTTCACTCGCATCTCGTACGGCCTTATCAAGTTTAGCCATTTTGGCTTTATTCTCCTTCTCAAGGTATTCACGGCGGCTGGCACCATCTGCATTCATGCACATTTCATATAAAACTCTTTTCGGCGTCAGGCCTAAATAACAAACACATTGGTGTAAGGAATGCTCGAAATACATACCTTGTGAGTCGTCAAGACGCGTGTTGATCAATGCAATGTCATCTTCCGCAATATCCAGCTTTCGCTGCAGTTCGGCCACTTCCGTATTTCAGGTAGCCGCAGGAGGAGAGACAGCTTGTATTGCAAGTTAAATCAAGGTTAGTACCTGAGCACATCTTTTTGATCCTCCGATCGCTTCCTTCGGAAGCCAACCCGAGTCTCAGGGGCTACTTCATATACAACACGTGCATTCTGTCAACATTATTCAATTGGCAAAACTACATCACAAACCTCAAAACCTCTTAGAAGGCTCGAGAAGGCCTCGTTCAATCCGCTCTTCGCGGATAGAACCCTTTCGACCACCGTAACCATTAAGGCATGGTGCTTCTCTGAAATGGACGCTTGTCGCAGCATGTCCGGGGTCTTCGGAAACCGCCGCCGAAGTACGGCAATCCTTTGAAGGAATCCGTTTACTCGCCTCCAGAATCGTCTCCGGCTGTAAACCGGACAGTTCGGGGCCATCATTCTTGATTCCCGAACCCTGAGTGACAGAGGCACCACCTTCGGGTAACGCCTTCTTCGTTTCCTGCACTACTTGACGACCGGGAGGAGCCCTTCGGGACAACACCTCGGTATCATCCCCCCTATTGGGCGAGGAGGCCGGAGAAGACGTGTCACTCTCCATCATCTCCGGAAGAAGGTCTCCCGAGGAGGAGGATGATTGAGAAACACCAGGCGTTAACCTGCGTGGATGTACATATGTCGCATGATTACTTCACTAATAGGAAAAGAATGAGGTACGTTTAAAAGTGCCCCAGGTTCTTTGACGGTTTGGCCAGAGGTTCGTCCTCGTCATAAAGCCCTACGGCAGCATCGCTCGCCCGGCCCGAGCCCCCCGACGATGGCATTTTTCCTCTCTTGGAAGGCTTCCCCTCCTGATCTTCGGAAGCGGCCCTCTTTTTTCCATGGAGGGTTTCCTCTGGACCTTTGCCCTTGGACAAAGGGGTTTCGGTTTCCCCGAACACAACGTATAATTCATCCTCAGGGCGGGTATCACCTCTGGGCTCCCAGCTCTCGCCCCCCTCTTCGGATACCTGGTACGGTGTCAGAATCAGCATTCTCGTTAGCAGGGCGGTCGCAGAGTCTTCGGGAAGGGGCGCCGGACACCAGATTAACACCGCTTTCTTTATCCAGTCCTGTATGCGGACGGATTGTTTAGTATCTTGTTAAGAGATGCTTGAATGGAAGGTATTCTGGGATTGAATACTTACCGCAGTGTCCGGGTGATTGCAGTCAAGGCCAACGTCTTCGTTAGTGTCCGGCCATTGCTCTCTTTCCCCGAAATACAATTTCCACATTCCTTCGGTCATGGTGCCGAAGAAGTGCTGAAGAGTCTGCCGCCCTTCTGGATTAAACTCCCACATACGGAGAGGCCGCCGCTGACATGGCAGGGTCCGGCGGACTAGCATTACTTGAACGACGTTGACAAGATCGATGCCCTTCTTGGTAAGGCTTTGGATGCGACTTTGCAGAGTCTGCACTTCATTGATGGATCCCCAGTCCAATCCCTTATTGATCCATGAAGCAAGCTGAATTGGAGGGCCGGGTCGGAACGCAGGCGCAGCCGCCCACTTGGAGCCTTGCGGCTCGTTGATGTAAAACCACCCCTGCTGCCATAGGTCGGAAGACTTGGCGAAAGATCCTTCAAACCAAACCGCGCTGGCAAGCCTGCCTATTATGACGCTGCCGCACTCTATCTGCTCCTCCTCTGTCACCTGCGGCCTCACGTCAAAGGTCTTGAGCCACAAACCAAAGTGCGGAGGAGTCCGGAGGAAGGCCTCACACGTGACGATAAATGTCGAGATGAGGAGAATAGAGTCTGGGGCCAGATCGCGAAAATCTAGCCCGTCGTAGAACATGAGCCCCCGGACGAAGGGGTTAAGCGTGAGCCCTAACCCGTGGAGGAACTGGGACACAAATATTACCCTCTCGCCGGATTTGGGGGTAGGAATAACCTGCCCCTTTGCAGGAAGCCGATGAATGATTTCTGGGGTCAGATACCTCGCCGCGCGGAGCTTTGCGATATCCTCCTCCGTGAAAGAAGAAGCCACCCACCGGCCTAGACGGCTGGATCCAGAGATGATTGGGGCTGGTGGAGATTGGAACCCGAGGGTTAGAACTCGAGGTGGCAGGGGTTGAGGAAGAAACAAGCGCAAAAGAAAAAGACGAGACTGGGTCCCTATATAAAGACCCCAAATACTGAGCGTCTCCACCTGGGTCTCGAAACTTACCTATCCCCAAAGAGTTGTGCGCAAGGGACGGTTGCATTAATGGAAATCCTGTGAGTAAAGGGGACATGATCTCTGCCTTGACAAGACGTGCCAGTCAAACCGCGCCCCGAGACCTGGGGCGACGTGCTAGCCAACGGTTGGAAATAGTAACCGGGCAGGCGTGTTACGATGTCATAAACAGTTATTAGCAAATTGGACTTGTGGAATATTGTATTCTCTGCGATTATATGCACGGGTCCTTATATACTTACTACATCCGAAGGCTATTCTGGAGTTCGGAAGGAGGAAACCCGCCTTGCAATGCCGAAGACAAATCTGCGCGCCGGACTCCTCGTCATTGAAGCCGGGTTCAGGGGCTACTGAGGGAGTCCTGGACTAAGGGGTCCTCGGGTGTCCGGCCTGTTATCCTTTGGGCCGGACTGATGGGCTGTGAAGACATGTAGACCAAAGACTGTACCTGTGTCCGGATTGGACTCTACTTGGCGTGGAAGGCAAGCATGGCAACCGACTATGTAGATCCCCTCTGATGTAACCGACTCCATGTAAACCTCGATCTCTCCGGTGTCTATATAAACCGGAGAGCGTAGTCCGGATAGACATATACTCATTACCATAGTCATACAGGCTAGACTTCTAGCGTTTAGCCATTACGATCTCGTGGTAGATCAACTCTTGTAACACTCATATTCATCAAGATCAATCAAGCAGGAAGTAGGGTATAACCTCCATAGAGAAGGCCCGAACCTGGGTAAACATTGTGTCCCCCGTCTCCTATTACCATCGACCCTAGACACACAGTTCGGGACCCCCTACCCGAGATCCGCCGGTTTTGACACCGACTGTGGGGTTTTGTGATACGATGGCTCATTACTGTCGCGCTACGACCGGGGCGACTCTCTGCCTGCATACTGCCTTCTAATTTGGTGGATGGCATTTGGGCCCGTGCGCTGCCTGGCCCTCATGTCGGTGAACAAAAGTATAATGGCATTGATTAGAGGGAGACGTTTCGATGACCTAGGAGGAGCCAGAAGCAGTATTGTGTATCCACTGTACTAGTAGTAATTATTTTTCTGGGTAGCTGTAGAGTGTCTCCACTGTACTAGTAGTAATTGTTTCTCTGGGCCCAAGACAAAACAGCCCATCCACCCTAGTAAATAGTAAAATCAATTCAAAAGCCCATATATTTACTGAATGAGAGGCACTACCCACACCCAGCA
>NC_057796.1:471952458-471991688 GCF_018294505.1 Triticum aestivum
ATTCCTCACCTCACTCCTACAGAAAACCTCAGCTCCCCTACAAATCCATGAGCGCGACGCGACGCCCTCGAGGAAAATGGAGTCGGCTGACCCCAGCGCCAAGAAGATGAGGCTCCCGCCAGCGGCGACGCCTGTTGTAGATCCCGCACCCGACAGCGCGGGGAGAAGCGACGACCCCGCCCCCACCGGATCCCAGGAACCCGTAGAATCTTGGGTGGACCGCATCAGCGATCTCCCGGACGCCGTCCTTGGGGAGATCATCTCGCTTCTCCCCACCAAGGATTACTGCCGCACCCAAGTCCTCTCAATTCGGTGGCGCCCTCTATGGCACGCCGTGCCCCTTAATCTCGACTATTGTCAGCTATCTCTCTTCAATGATTTTGAAATCCCCAGAGCCATCATCTCCTCCCACCAAGGCTCCACTCAAAGACTCTGCATCCCGTCATGCTACCTGAGCAAGCATACCATGCCCTACACGGTGGACGCCTGGCTGAAATCCCCTGAATTCATAGAACTACAGCTGCTTGAGTTCTACTATTCCCCTGGAGATCACATACCACATACCGAACGCCATGTACTTGTGCCCTCAGCATCGATGCCCATCTCGCGGTTTTCCTCCTCTCTCTACACCGCCACCTTTGCGCTATGCTACCTATCAGACAATCTGGTACTAAACCTTCGACTTCCATTTCTCAAGGAACTTTCACTTGTGCGGGTTCGTATATCGGAGGCCTCATTGCACAACATCATCCACTCCAGTTGCCCTACCCTGGAGTGCTTGGTGCTTGTTTTCACAGTTAGAATCGATTGTCTCCAAATAAAGTCGCCTAACCTTGTAAGAATTGGAATTTCTTTTGACGGAAGGCAGCTCATCATCGAAGATGCCCCGTCACTTCAAAGGTTGATCCTTGATTCTAGTTATTCACCGTTGCAAATAACCGTCCTCTCTGCGCCTAAACTGGAGACCTTGGGTGTAATACACGATCTCTGTGCTCATTTCAATATGGTGTTTGGCTCCACAGTTCTTCAGGTACTTTATGTTATCATCTACACTTGTAACCATAAGCTGCATTTTAAATTTCTGCGCATAATTTATATATCATCTTGGAGCACACATTTTGTACTAATATTATGTTCTATGCTCAATGAAGAGTTTCTCCATGGATGGTCTATCAATGGTGCTAAATTCTGTCAAGATCTTATATATCCAAATGAATAGTTTTGATCTGAACAAGATTATTGGCTTGCTGCAATGCTTTCCATGTCTGGAGAAGTTGTATATAAAGGTGATAATTTCACGCACATTGGAAGCCCGCATATAGTGTACTAGAATTAACCAGAATTAACCGTTCAGCTGTTGCTCTTTCGACACTCTTTTTTTAGACCTTCACTGTTTTCAATCTTCATGTCTATTTAGGCAATAGGACGGGGTAAGAAAGTTATAACCAATCGGTGGATTTGTAAGCATCGGCATTTTCTCACTTCTCATGAGATTCGATTGAAGACAATAACGCTAGAATGATATGTAGCCAACCGTGCAAACACTAGATTTTTCACATTCTTCCTGCTGACGGGGTGAGAAAGTTACTATTGTCCATCAGGCATAAGTTTATCAGCAGCATGGTTTTGACGGATGGGTATGTGGAATTGCAAAAAAAGGAGTTTCAGGTGGGCAAAAGAGCTTCTGAACGTGTCGGGCTTCTATTTGCAACATATTGTGGTAATAATCCAGTAAATATTACGACCCAGGATGTTCATTCTATGGACCTGACCGATCCATTTGACCGTGACTGCCGAAAACAGTGATGGAGTTAGATGTTGTTGCCCTTTTCAACCTGGATTTTTTTGTAAACCTGATGAACAATTAACCCTCGTGCTTTTGTACAGTTTGTAAGCTGGAGTTAGATGTTCTTGCCCGTTTCAACTCGGCTGTGACTGTCATATTTTCTTTGAAACAAGGCAAATGGCTTACCAGTCATTTAATTTAGAGTGAAATATTGTAACAACTAACAAATCCCAACCAAGGGAAATAACATCACTCTCGCCGGCTGCTTGAGCTCACTGTGCATTACATAAGCCAAGTTATTAGCCCCCACCAGCACTCACAGACTTATTTCGAACTAGCACATCAAATGGGCTGTAAATTTTCATAGGAAAGGCTGCATGACCGTGATAGATTTGGATTCTGACATTTGGGACCCGCGAGGAAATAGCCTATCCAAGGTGGTGTCGGCTCACTAGCCAGTCAACAAACGATTCTGCCTACCAGCCGATGGATTGACATCCAACATCTGTCGCGTATCTTTTATCTCTTGTCTTCTTCTTCCTCCAGCCGCCCAAACCAAACCACCACGTCGGCTCCGCCTGCTCCCGCCTCCCATGGCTGGCTGCGCCTCCGCCGCCCTACCGTACATACCCTCCAACATTGGCCAGTCCCTCCCTCTATTCCCCCACACGTCCTGTTATTCTCCGGCGACGTCAGCCCCAACACGCACCCGTACCTGAACCAGTCAACCCTCGTACTCCCCTCCGCCTGCGACTGGACCGGCACATCTTCCACGGCTCCTGTTTGTTCCGTCCGAGGCCTCGCCGTCGTCCTCCGCCTTGCGGCCTTGGTTCGCTCGCCGTGCGCGGTGCGCCGCCCTCTTGCGTTGTCAACATCGTCAACAACCGGGAGGACCAAGGAGATGACTGTACGTGGAGAGGATGACAGTAGGGACCCACCAGTATCATGGCAGTACGCAAGCAGGTGCCTCTATATTACAAGCCCAAAAATATGGTTCCTCCTAATGGTTCGACATCTGGGGCTCACGCCATTATCAACGTAGTCAATAAACAAGAGAATTACACTACGAGCGGCTGACACCAGGGACCCAGCAGGCCCCGCAGTTTTTTTTTAGGAACAAACAGTTGTTATTTATACTAGTTTTAGCGATGGATCAGGGCAACAACGGGGCTGTGCGGGGTGTGGCCCGTCTAGCCAGGGTTTTATTTATGTTTACCACATCATGAGCCCAGTTGTGTTTTTTTCTTGCTGAAAATGGCTAGCCCAGTTCTATTTTTTTTAAAAGAAATACCCAAACGAGGCCTACTTGCTTTATCAGCCCTGCTGGGCTACAAATCTTTCAAGACGAGGAGAGTTTCATTTGGTTTGCCCAGAAATGGGCTGTACATTTTGAAAACACATCAAACCGGGAATTAGTTTCAATTATTTTTCATTACAAGATTTTAAATTCCATTGATTTTTATGCGTGGACAATTATTTGGATTTTCTATTTATATAAATTATTTTTCAAAATAGTTTGAATGTGAATCGATATTTCAGGATTAAAAAGGTTGACCGCACCGAAATATGCAAAATTTCGTATACTTTTTAACCGTGACCACAATATGGCGTGTAATGCTAACAAAAAGAAGATGGGCTCCAAAAAAATTCTTAAGAATTAGCAAATGGTCTGTAAATTATTAGAAATAATGGCAGATGGATTGTATGCTGTTTTTCACAGATTTGAGGCTGACTTGTGCGCCTACTACAGGTTGATGTGTATGCTTTCCTTAAAAAAAGGTTGACGCACAGGCAACACCGTGTCAACTTAGTCAACACACGAGAATCGAGGCTTTCCTAAAAAAAGGTTGACGCCGTGTCCCACAGATTTGAGGCTTTCCTAAAAAAGGTTGACACACAAGCACTGACTGTTGGATGTCCATCCAACGGCTGTCGTGCTTATTCAATCTCCGCTCTTCCTGGTCCAGCCACTCAAACAAGCGCCGGCGGGACTGCCTGCTCCCTCCTCCCGCGGTCGGCCATGCTGCTGAGCAGGCCTCACCGCCCCACCGTACTCCCATCGATGGCCGAGCCATCGCTCTACTCACCCACACATGCTGTTATTCTCCGGGGATGGCAGACGAACCAGTAAACCCTCGTACTCCTCCGCGTGGGAAACAACTGCCGAGTCTTCCCTGGCTCCGTGTTGTTCGCTTCCTAGGCCTCGCCGTCGTCCATCGCCCTGGTGCTCTCGGCGCGGCCTGGTCAACATGGTCAATGAACGACATCCATCGGAAGTGGACTGTACATGGAGAGGCTGACAGCTGGGTCCACGGCCGCACGCAAGAAAATGCCTCCTTATTACGTGGAAAATAATGTTTCCTCCACCTCAGAGCTAGGACCCACGGGAAGGGCTTCTGTATTTCATGAAAAAAACGTTCCCCCCGCTGACAGGTCGGACCCACCAGCTATATCTTCGCACACAAGGAAGTGCCTCCTTATTACGCACAAAAAATGAATACCCCCTGCTAGCTGGGACCCACCATAGTGGGTGGCTGACTTGTGGGCCTACTAAGTTGACGGGGACGAAGGGCTTTGTCATCTTAGTCAATAAGAACGATTCTAGCTCCAGTGACCGTACGATGTCCATCCAATGGCCATAGTGCTTCTTCAACGTCTGGTCTTCTTGCTCCAGCCGCCCAAAGCAGCGCCGGTCGGGCCACCTGCTCCTGCCTCCCGTGGCCGGCTGAGCTGCCGCAGGAGCCTCACCGCCCCCATACTACTCCCACCGCTGGCCAGGCCATCCCTCCACTCACCCACACCCCCTAATATTCTGCGGCGATGGCAGCCTCACACCGCAGCCGAACCAGTGAACCCTCGTACTCCTCTCCGCGTGGGCATCCACTGCCGCATCTTCCCCGGCTCCGCGTCGTCCCCTTCCTAGGCCTCGCCGTCGTCCACCGCCTTGGTGCTCTCGGCGCGGCATGGTCAATGTGGTCAACGACCGACTTCCATCGGAAGAGTACTGTACGTGGAGAGGCTGACAACTGGGTCCACGGCCGCAGCTGGGTCCACGGCCACTGCCCAGTTTTTTGTGATTTGCCAAGTAAGTCGCTTTTGTCAGGCCTGTTGGGCTACAAATATTTCAAGACGAGGAGAGCTTCATTCGGCTGGCCGAGAAAATGGCCTATCAGTAATGAGAAATGGGATGTACATTTTTAAAACAAATCAAACCGACAATTAGTTTCAATTTTTTTTTAATTTCGAGATTTTAAATTGCATTGATTTTTATGCGTGGACAATTTGTTGGATTTTATATTGATATACATGTATTTTTAAAATCAGTTTGAATGTGACTCGAAATTTTGGGATTAAAAACAGTTCGAACCGCACCGAAATATGCAAAATTTCGTATAATTTTTTAATCGTGGCCACCATATGGCTGTAATGCTAACAAAAAGAATATGGGCTCCAAAAAAACCTTAAGAATTAGCAAATGGGCTGTAAATTATTAGAAATAACGGCAGATGGGCTATATGTTGTTTTCAACAGATTTGAGGCTTTCCTGAAAAAAGGTTGACGCACAAGCAGTGACTGTTGGATGTCCATCCAAAGGCCGTCGTGCTTCTTCAATCTCTGTTCTTCCAGCTCCAGCCACTCAAACAAGCGCCGGCAGGACTGCCTGCTCCCTCCACCCCGCGGCCGGCTGTGCTGCCGCGCAGGCCTCACCGCCCCACAGTACTCCCATCGCTGGCCTAACCATCCCTCTACTCACCCACACCTGCTGTTATTCTCCAGCGACGACAGACGAACCAGTAAACCCTCGTACAGTTGTGCTCCCCTCCGTGTGGGAAACAGCTGCTGAGTCTCCCCTGGCTCCGTGTCGTCCCCTTCCTAGGCCTCGCCGTCGTCCACCACCCTGGTGCTCTCGGTGCGGCCTGTTCAACGTGGTCAACGACCGACATGCATCTGAAGTGGACTGTACATGGAGAGGCCAACAGCTGGGTCCACGGCCACACGCAAGGAAAAGCCTCCTTATTACGCGCAAAATAATGCTTCCTCCGTCTGACATCTGGGACCCACCGAAAGGGCCTCTGTATTTCGCGAAAAAAACGTTACTGCCACTGAAAGCTTGGACCCACCAGCTATATCTTCGCACGCAAGGAAGTGCATCCTTATTACACACACAAAAATGAATACTCCCCCTGCTAGCTGGGACCAAGTATAGTGGGAGGCTGACTTGTGGGCCTACTAAATTGACAGGGACGGAGGGCTTAGTCAACTTAGTGAATATGCACGATTCTAGCTCCAGTGACCGTACGATGTCCATCCAATGGTTGTAGTGCTTCTTCAACATCTGGTCTTTTTGCTGCAGCCGCCCAAACCAGCGCTGGTCGTGCCTCGTGCTCCTGCCTCCCGTGGCCGGCTGCGATGCCGCGGAGGCCTCACCGCCCCTACTACTCCCACCGCTGCCCAGGCCATCCCTCTACTCACCCACACCCCCTGTTATTCTGCGGCGACGGCAGCCTCACACCGCAGCGAACCAGTGAACCCTCATGCTCCTCTACGCATGGGCATCCACTGTCGCGTCTTCCCCGGCTCCGCGTCGTCCCCTTCCTAGGCCTCGCCGTCGTCCACCGCCCTGGTGCTCTCGGCGCGGCGTGGTCAACGTGATCAAGGAACGGCTTCCATCGGACGTGGACTGTACGTGGAGAGGCTGATAGTTGGGTCCACGGCCGCAGCAAAGATGTGCCTCCTTATTACGCGGAAAATAATGATTCCTCCACCTGACAGCAGGGACCCACTGGACGGGCAAGCGTATTTCGCGAAAAAAACGTTTCCCCCTGACTCCTGGGACCTACCAGCTACATCTTCGCACGCAAGGAAGTGCGTCCGGGCAAAAAAAATGATTCGCCCCCTGGCTGCTGGGACCCACTAGCTACATCTTCGCACGCAAGGAAGTGTCTGACAGTCGGGACCCACCTGGTCGAAGTGTACGTTGCGTTGTCATTCTGGTCACGAACGTGTACGTACATACTGGTCGATGTAGAGGCGCGCACGTGTCGTAGTAGAGGCGCGCACGTAGGATGTACACGTACATACAGCGGCCAATGTGCAAGAAAGAAAATACGGCCACGTGCGTACATATGGGCGGGGTCTCGAACGCCTACTCACGCATATGTACGGCCAGGGCTCGTGTACTTGGCTGGGTCGGAATGGAGAAACAGCGTCGTCGTCGTGTTCATGGGGAGCCAACCGGCTGAGTCGGAATGGAATGCGTCGTCGTGTTCATCAGGAGGGCTTGGACGGAACGGCCGATGGAAACGAGGCCTTGCATACCGTAGAACGGAGGAAACGACCTTGTGTTCGACCGGCCACGTTTGAAACGGGATCCTGTTCATCGGGAGGGGTGTGGTGTACCGCAAAACGGAGGAAACGGACTTGTGTTGGAGCGCTACGGTCGAAAGGGGGGTCCTGTTCATCGGGAGGGGTGTGGCGTACCGCAAAACGGGACTCCACGGGATAACGTTCATCTCCACCGTCGACCCCCTCCAGCCTCCACGGGCTACTGTTCATCCACCGTCGACCTCCTCCAGCCTCCACCTGCGACTGTTCATCCACGCGCTCCTGTTCATCCAGCCTCCACCGCGTGCTACTCCACCGGCTACTATTGAACCAACCTTCTCCACGGGCTCCTATTCAACCACCCCTCCACGGGCTACTGTTCATGCAGCCCTCCACCGTCTACTGTTCATCCAGCCCTCCACGGGGTCCTGTTCATCCAGCCCCAGCCGGCTCGATCGATTGGGGTCCTGTTCATCCACCCCCACCGGGAACTGTTCATCCAACCCCCCCCAGAAACGCTCACTGTTCATCTAGAGGCAGCATCGATCGGCTTCAGTTAGCAGCAGTAGCGAAGGAATCGCTCGATCGGGTTTAGTTAACAACCGTCGATCGATCGCTCGGGTTCAGTAACGCGTAGGCTGCAGTGCAATCGCTCGGGTTCAGTAGGCGAACGCCTCGCTCGGGTTTAGTTAGAGCCCAACGCCTCGTACCCACGCGCATGCGTGTACGAGAGAAACGCGCAAACCTCCGTGCATCGCTCGGCTCCGACCACCCACCGTAACTGGGAACACCCCGATGTTTTCCTCGCCCTCGCTTCTACCACAGTTTTTTCTGTCATGGACGGCCCAAAGAATATCATGCATCTGCGTCTCCGGCCCGCCCAGGAAGAAAAGCCCATTTTCTGTCATGATTTTTTTTCATAGAAGTAGGAACCCAGCACATCTATGATGATACCGGGTTTTGTCACAATTATCGTCATAGAAGTGTCATAAGTATGACAGGAAAAAATTTCGTTCGGCCCAAAATGTCACGGATGTGTCTTTTTTTGTAGTGCAACCTGTGTGAGGTAGCATATCAATTACTATTTCCTTTTACGAGAAGCCGAGATAAGCCAAGCGACTGACAGCAAAGGAAGAATACAAGCCCAAATTAGCGACTAGCAGGAAAGGAAGGAAGCTGTTGAGGCGATGAAGCACCCAAAGTTTTTGTGCAGTTCCACCAAAATCGAGTATCCCTGTTGGCACATATATTGAGAGAGTGATATTACTATAATAGTGGGACTAGTTGATGAAACATACACTAACAAATAGAAGCACCCTCATTATCTTAATGGGTAAAGTTAGCAACATAGTAGTCTTGCTTAAAGAGAGGTATTTATTTATTTAATCAGTGCAAATTAGCTCAACACTCAAAGCATTTCCATGTATCATAGGTTTCAAAACTTTAACGTGCAAAGATAACGGAGTTTCTCATGACAGTAGCACGATACAAATAGAGATGACAGCAAACTAATATGGATAAAGGCCTTAGGCTGGTACAAACCTGAGGAAAAAAGCTTATTCATGTAGTCCCATAAGAGATGATAAAGCACTCACTGGAACACTCAATAGTGTATATTTTTTTGCACTTCAAATGTATGGTTGAAACCACTCTTGTTTACCAGTGCTGAGATTATATCGAAAGATTATCAAGAACTTCCAGCAGAGTTAAAGCACTGGCTGGGATACAGTTCATTGTATTGTCTTGTGTAGTTCCACTAAAATGTATGATTGGCACAACATGATCCCTGTTTGCACAAGTAGGAACAAGGTGAAACCGTCATTAGCTTGGTGAGAAAGGATAGAAAGACATTAGCATATTACTCTAACAGTAGCATCAAATTCATGATGGACACTACGCAAAACATTGCCTCATTAAACCAATGGCAATAAATTGACATGCAAAACAATAGCACTATTATGTCATGACACTAATAATATTCCCTCCCTGCTCCACCACATGATTCACCTCCATAGACAAACATACACACGTACATGATTCAGCATAAGGTGCTACTAAAGATTTGTTTAACTCCGACAGGAAAATTAGGCAGCAATAAATTAGTGGTACTTAAGTACTCCTAATTAATTAAGTGACCTTGCAGGAGAGACAACAGAAGTGGAAGGGCTCCCTGGAGGATCGTCTCACATGTAAGGTAGACGTTGCCGGAGCCCATGAATGGCCTCGACTGAGGCCTCTGGCTTCAGCAAGATCACCTTGGCACTATTTATTCTTCTTCTTCCTCTTCATGCTCTGTTTCTCTTTCTCCTCACCAGTTGGTGAAACCAAGTACATGATTGGCCTTCTATTTCTGAATTGGTTTTGTCAGTGAGGGAGTACAAGTGTACTAGTAAACAATAGCATTATTTTCTCATGGGAGTCACAAAATAGAGATGAACACATGCATTAAATATCATTCTTACCTAAAGGAAGGTTATGGCGCCAATATGGATGATGAGGAGTGGAACACATATCTCCCTTTGTGTAGTTCCACCGAAATGAATCAACTGTTCCATTCTGACATTCCAGTTAAACAGCACAAAAGTCACTTCTTTTAAGAAGTGTTTTGTGCAGTGCACCAAAAGGTCACAACAGCAACCTGGTGAAATGGATATCCCTGTTTACACAAAAAGCTACAATGGAAACAGTCAGATTCTCAAACAATTACAGGCAAAAACATTTTGCTAAACTTGTCATGGCTTATAACAGTGGCATGGCTTCATTTTACCAGGGGCATTAGAGTAAGAACAACTAAATATTTGGTATAGGGGCATGGGACAGTGGGTGCACCAGCAGTCCAGCACCATGTACCTAAACAGGGGCATAAAGTGGTGATTCGGAGTTTGTTGCCCCGAGAAACAAACATCCAAGAAACATATCTGGGTTGGTCCCATTTTTGTTCACTCTAGCCACCTACTCCTATGTGTGGATAGCAAATCTAGTCCTGGTCATACCACTGTGTACAGCGTTACCCCAATATTTCCCTTTTCGACCAAGAGACCGGTTGGATGACCAGTCTGTACTACTTTCACCCCCTTTACTTCCTGTTTGTACCAAGTACGATGTACATACTAAATTCCCCCACCCCCACTTTATTTCTTATTTGAACCAAGTACAAGATTCGACTCCATGAAGTAGCTTTACCTCTAACAATAGAAGAAAAACAATAGGTGACGTTGGACCATCCCATCGAGATGGGCTGAGAGGCAGAAAATGATGCACATGCAGCGACGTAGCGAGCTGGGGAAGTAGAGCTAAGGCAGTTTCGAAGGAAGATATACCTGAAGGTCGTCGGGATGTGGATAGGTGGGCGGGGGGAGGCCGGATCCGCCCACACTAGGGCAACGACGAAGGGATCGGAGGACCTCCCACGCCAGCGCTCGGCCAGAGATAACGGTGCGGCCGGCAGTAGGTCTCCTCCCTCGCTGTCGACGACGGCCTAAACGCTGCCCCTCCTCCCCTTCACCGGCGAAGGGGGATACGTCCGGATCTGTAACTAGTGGTGAGGATAGAAAGGCAGTGTTTTTTGAAGGGAGAAAGACAGTGTTACCACCACTATCTTGTTTAGATCTGGAGAGGATGAGAGTGTGTGAATAGAGCAACCCTAGCAAGCAAGTGTGGAGGCTCCGGCCTATATATACGTACTGGGGTAGTTTTCCTTTTTCACTCCATCAAAACAATCGTTTAAAATTGTGTACGTGCCAGGTCACCGTTTTTTAGTTGTTGATTGTTTTTTGAGATAGCTACCCGCTTATTCCAAGTGGTGTTACGGTGTGCCAGGTCGCACTTTGTATCGTTCAAGTCTGGTACAAGACCCTCCATTAAATGAACAACCACCCCCTCATAAAAATTGTGAACAAGCCCACGGCTAAAATTATCGGAAATGTGGGCTGCCCCAACATGCATTATTATTTATATTTTCTACTCCCTCCGTTCCTAAATATAAGTCTTTTTAGACATTTCAAATGGACTACAACATATGGATGTATGTAGACATATTTTAAAGTATGGATTCGTTCATTTTGCTTCGTATGTAGTCACTTGTTAGAATCTCTAAAAAGACTTATATTTGGGAACGGATGGAGTATGTGGTAGTATCCTTGAAACAAAATGTGAGAGTACAATATTTATTGGGCGCCTTTGTAATTGGTGCTAAATTTTGACCAAAGATTTAACTCACAAAATGTTAGTGCAATATAGTTTGATTCATATTTGAACATAGTTTTCAATGATGTAGGGGCTGTTTGGTTTCCACCCACATATTGCCACACTTTGCTACACCTCACCTTAGGAAAATTTGACCAAGTTAGGTGGGTGTTTGGTTCTAGCCACACCTAAGACAAGAATTTTTTTATTAGCAGTGAACCCCACATGTCATAGACACAAAAAGTGTGGCAAGATTCCCTTAGGCAAGCCAAAGTGGGTCTAACAATTTGAGCAACTGAAGTTAGGCAAGTGTGGCAAAAATAATGTGGCAACATAAGACAAACATAGTCACAATCCAAACAGCCCCGTAATTTTTTGTGACATGCATGAACATTTGGTTAGTTAAATTTATAGTCAAAATTTGGCAAGGTGCATCAAATCAACACATGCAAGTATCAAAAGGAAAGTCATGGCATGCATGCATGCGTTGTACTCCCTCTGTTTCCAAATATAAGTCTTTTAGGGATTGCAACAAGTGACTACATATGAAGCAAAATGAGTGAATCTACACTCTAAAATATGTCTACATACATCCGTATGTTGTAGTCCATTTGAAATGTCTAAAAAGACTTATATTTAGGAACGGAGGGAGTAACTAATGCATTGGTAAACGCAAATTATTGAAATATATCGAGTGCAGTGCTTTGATGTGTCGCGTCAACTCGTACAAGACCGAGAAGTTTGATTACTACCACACCCTCTCACCTTAACCGCACCTGCCTTTGGCCGCATGACAGGTGGGCCACCCACCTGTTGGGCCCACCTGTCATAGACGCAAAGGCAGGAACAGTAAGTCAATGAAGCTGCATCCCTCCCTCGCCCATGAGCATGGTGACTGGCAGGACTAGGAGAAGCTTTCGTTCGCTACACCCTCTCCCTCCCGCACGCGGTGGACATGCAGCAGTTCAATCGGTGTCAGATGGCCAGAAGCATCCTGTAGTACTCCTCCACTGCAGTAGTACTCCATCATTGTTCGACTTCCCGAAGAGGCGAAGAGCCAAGCGCAGCCCGGACGCTCGTGTGGCAGTTTCATGTGTAGAGTAGTCTAGGATAGCGTGTACCGTGCATGTAAGCTTAAAATCGTTGGGCCCGGCTCCATGCTTTTTTTATTAAAATAATCTTCTGGCCCTACCTGTCATCCTGGTGATTCTAGTTTGCACGCTCATCTGGTCAAGACAGGAATATATATTTTAATTTGTGGTGGGGTAATGTTAGAGGTTGCAGCAAATGGAGTATTGTACATTGTGGGTCTTTCAACCAAGTTTAGAGGCAACCATGTGGGGCCAGTGCTATGATGTGTCACATCAACTCGTACAACGGGGAGAAGCTTGATTTTACTACTACACGCCTTCTCCCTCACCCATGCACGTGGTGGCTATCCCTCCCGCACGCGGTGGACGGACATGCAGCAGTGGATTCGATACTGTAGAACTAGTAGTAACATCATTATTCGTCTTCTCGAAGAGGCGAAGAGCCAAGCGCAACCCAAACGTGGCAGTTGCGAACGCTCACATGGCAGTCTTTGTGTAGGGGTGGGGCGTGGTGCGGAGCCTTGGAACACGCATATTGTCAGGCTCTTGCATGAGACAAAATTTCTATTTGATTCCACTATTGTTGTACTAGTACTTGCTAGTATAGCACTGTAAACCGGAAAGTAGTATTTGCCTTTCTAGAGATTTCAACAAGTGACTAGACTACACCGCGTGCAGTACTGGCTCAAATCTCACATCTCATCAACCAAAGCATTTTGTGATTGGAGGAATGTATCTCGTACATTACAAAACTACCCTAATTAAACTCATGCATTAATTATGTAGTTCTCTCATTTTCCTCTCCGCCTTGGTCGCGGTTCACAATATTGAGCACTCCTATATGACTAGCCGCTCTATCTACATGCGGGACATCAAAGCATCCGGGCCCTCGTGCCATCCACCAAATCACAGCGAGATGCTACAGTCGAGACTCACCGGTCACCCCGGTGTGGCCGTCATGACCCGTCATATCACAAAACCCACCTTTACCAGCAGTGGTAAAATGGCCTCGAAGTGGCCTTGAAGTTGGACTGGACGAAGCAACCATCATTTCACGGGAACGCTCGTTGAATCCCTTTCTCCCCTTTCTTGAAGAAAACCTCACTCCAGGCTACTCACTTCTGCCATTTTTCTTCTATACCGACGAAGGAAAGGTGGGCGAATCAGTGATGCTGCTATATTTTCATTCCAAGAATCTTCTTTTTGCGAAGCACCGACCGATTCTCACAACCTATTATTTTCCCGTTTTCATTGCGATTGTGGTTTCCTTTCGGTTGCTTTTTGTTTGTCAGTTCATTGATGGATCCTGGAGCACTAGGCAAAGAGTTGCCGGTGGACAACCCTTTGGAGACAGCGATCTCCAGGAAGCGAGCACCGACCAATGAGTTGATCATGTTGGTGGGCCAACCTATGGAGACGAAGAACTCCAAGAAACAAGAACTGGCCGAAGAGTTGACGACGTTGGCGGACGGACTCCTCAAAGAAAGTTGGAAGAACAGCAAGGGCCCCACCGTGCCTACCCCAGAAACTCTAATGGCCACCTATGCGAGGCTCAAGGCCGAGTTTGAGGAGATAGTCGCCGTTGAGAAGCAGTATTCCCCTGGCAAGGTGATGGCCCGCATCGAGGATGGGGAGATGGCCCCCAGAGGAATGGGATCCCCCGGTGAGCTGCACAAGGTAAAAAATAATGGCTTACCATAGTTGTGGTTTTTGATTATTTGCAATGTGCTTGCTAATATGTTAGGTTTGTGCAGGTGCCGGTGGACGTCCTTGATAATTCCGATGTCGCGGCCTGTCTTGTGGACAACACCCTAGAGGTCGTTTTTGATGTCGCGGTCCATCCTGTTGACATCGCCCTAGAGATCGATTCCGATGCCGCTTTCCATCCTATGGACATCGCCCCAGAGATCGATTCCAATGCTGCGGTCGGTCCTGTGGACATCGCCCCAGAGATTGATTCCCATGCCGCTGTCCGTGTTGTGGTCATTGCCCGAGAGATCGATGACAAGAAATAGTTGGTCGCGCTAATCCTTCAGGGCAGTTTGCATTGCCCTGTGTTTAATTACCAGAACGATGCGTGTTATCAAACCATCTTAGGGCTAGTGCACTGTCTTGTGTGGGCGGTACTTGCTACTTTTGTTTGATAGTGAATCAAGCGAACCCTCTCCGAGTTATGGAAACAGATGTATCCTCACCAGCTTTTGATGTAATATATCGCATGCTTAGATGTAAGTTCGAACTGTTTATCATATCAGCAGGGCTTGTTTGATGATACTTGGTGTTAGTAGGCTAGCTACGGTGCCAGCTATAGTACTTGCAAAACACTCACCAAAGAGAAATGTTGGGGCAAATGAGCTCGTGGTACGCTTATACTTATCCATCGTCGATCGGCCAATAGCCCAAGCTCCTAAAATTGTAGGCTTAGTGCTCGATCAGACAATAGTCGACACGGATACATTCAGGCCTCATTTGGTTCATAGGGTAGGAAAATCATAGCAAAAGTATAGAGACGTACAACACAAAATCATAGCAGTACAGAGACGTACTCCCTCCGTTCCAAAATAGATGACTCAACTTTGTACTACTAACTTTGAAACGGAGGAAGTAAAAATCCTAGGCGGGCTAGTTTGGCCTAGTGGGTTTCAGTGATATGACGTGGTACAGTGTTGTCCAGTCTTCACGTGTGGTAGCAGTATTGCGGGTACAGTAAGTTTTCTGGAAGAAGCGGAATTCAACGAAGTCATGATGGTTCCTTCGTCCGACCAACTTATAGTAGGAAAGGTTGGGCCTGCGCTGCGACCGGGGTGGACCAGGATAGTTTTGTGCATGGCAGGTGGACCAGGATAATTTTGTGCATGGCAGTGGACCAGGATAATTTTGTGCATGGCAGGTGGACCAGGATGGTCGACGTCCCACATGTCGGCAAATGGAAAGTATTCTTTTCCGATATAGAGGACGAGCAACGAGTATTCATTGTTTATTTTTTATGTAAGCTATTGTCTCCACTGTTATGACGAAGGAGTGTGGAACACGGCAGCCCAGTGAACTTGGCATGTGCACCACTCCCTCCTTCCTCATGTAATACTACCATAGTGTTGACTATAAGGTTGGCTATAAAGGTTACAACTTTTTCTCACTTTCTCTCTATCTATTTCCTCTCAAATGTTTTTTTACCTTTCTTTCTTTTAGACACAATTGTTTTTTTATGCCTCTTTTTTTAGAATTAGTTTTTTTATACCTAGGAGCACGTGTAGAGACGGGCTCTTGCAAAGCCCACTCCTTGACTTTGTCAATGCCTCTCTCTCCTCCACATAAGCGGGCTTATAGGCCAGTATTTTACTGGTACTACTTGCTATGAATGCGGGCAGCTGGCGTCTGAGGGGGGAGGGCTTGGAAGTGGTCCGGACTCCCGCATGGGCCACCTCACATTATCACCATATATTTCTTGGAGTCCGTGCGCGGTGGGCGGGCGATCTCTTCTCCCTCCCCCGTCTCTCTCTTCTGAGCCAACGCCCGCCGAGCGATTAGATTTTGGCTGTCGACGGTTTATTCAATTGCAGTCCCACATGTCAGTGAAATTGCAAGACAAGGCGTGTCCCTTCTGGTGAGCGGCGTGCGAGCCGGATTGTCGGGGGTGCGACGCGTACGAGTTGTAAGTGTGCCGCCTTTTCTTTTGAACTTGCAAAGAGAAACATTTTCGTGCGATCGATCGATAGAAATCTAGAACAAAATGACGAGGGCGGTGCTTTCCCGCGCGTTAGGTGGGCTAGTTTGAGTGATATGACGTGCTACAGTGTCGTCCACTTGCTCCATTTTTATGTAAGCAAGAGTTTACACTCTTACGTGGGAGGAGTGCGAAACACGGCGGATCTGATTTTGATCGAGGCATAACTGTTCCCTGCCAAATAATGGAGCACTATTAATCTCTAGCACCGGCCCACAAATTTACACTGGCATCTGTCCGAGGACACTGATGGATGCCGTCCAATGCTGCCCGCATACCTTTCGACAACTATATGAACTAACCGGACGAAATTCGTGCAAACAAAGCAAATTTCAAATTAATCGGATGAAATTCATTACATTTCGAAAACTTTTCCTACAAACTGGACGAAATTCATTACATATTTCGCACAAATCGTACTAAAACCTACTGTAAACCTAATCTAAACGATTGCCGGCGCCCGACCACCATGTTCGGCCATGAACCCGAGAAAGCCGACCATTGCCTTTGCCTCCTCCTCATCCGCCTCGATAACCTCCTCCTCTGGAGCACAAGGTTCAGAAGATTTCTGCCTCCACGTCGCCATCAAGCGGCTAATCGGCCGCCGAGGTTTATCCCACCAAGCTTGGCATCGACTGAGTGGAGGAGCGGTGGCCTTCCTGGGACCAGAGCAGTGGCGGCTACCATGTACTACTCTTCCTCGCTGCCGGCTGCGCCGGCGCAGGCGCGCCGACTTCGTGGTAGTGGCGGTGAAGGGCGGCCGGGGGGAGCCGACAATCTCGTTCGTCTGCTCCTGCGACAGTACGTCCAAGAGAGATTTGGAGCGTGCCCGGAGCGGAGCCGCCGATGTCCTTCGTCTGCTCTTACGGCAGTACGTCCAAGAGAGCTTTGGAGCACCAGGAGGCCATGGTTGGAGTGGTGCCGATAGAAGGAAGGGACTGGAGGAGAATGAGTGTGGGTCTTTGGCTATGGCTGGGAGTTGGGGCTCAAGTTAATATAGTGGGCGAATGGCAATGGCCCGCGGCAGACGGATAGACGGCTGGTGCCGGAGTCGGGCGTGAATGCGGACGCTGCTTCAGTGACTTAACTTCAGTGACACACCAACTGCACCTGCAGTAAAGTCCGGTGAATGCGGCATTGACGTTCTGGAGAGACGATGACCGTTTCAGGCGGGAAGTGCGCGCTAGCGATGGAAGTGGTTTCGGTAGGCCAGGGCGGTCAGACGCTAGCGTGGTGGTAAAATGTGAACTCATGGATGACAAGCCTTTGAAGTGTATACGGCACGTATTGACAACCAGGCTTCCATGCAACCAGTCTTGTCGCCAGCTAGCCTTCGACGACCACCATTAGACACCACACAACCATGCATAACTTACGAATAATGGACGAATCGATCAGACACACACTCGTGTGCAGTGGCACTATGATCGGTCGCTCACGATAGTACATACTCCATACCATAGTACCCTCTCTAGCTAGGTTGTTTTCTATATTGTCGTTCTGATGGACAATATACATGAGCAAGGCGCCGAGTCCCGAGTATGACCGTTGGTGTTGAGCCAGGTGAATACATGCTCGGCGTTCGCGGAGGCCTCCATCAAACGTCTAAACAGTAATGTCAGGCACCGCCGGGGCGCGTAGGTGACGGGCTCGCCCTTTGCGTTGTGCCATGATCAGGACTTTGATTGAGAGGGCAACATGCATGCATTAGCATGGTTTGACAGCGTGATCGTGAGTGTCTGCACGCGTACATGCTACTTGCCTCTATGGACGGTGTGCGCTAATGTGTGCATCACGTATATTATAATGATCAAAGTGAGCTATCAACACAAGTTCGATGACCGCCAAAGCATTTTACTCGGTAATAAATGACCAGGATTGAAGGGGAATCCAAATTTCCTTCGTCTTCTGTCCTTGAGCTCTTGACAAACCAATGCACTATACGGTTGTCCGGCCACTCCACCCCAGAGCTTTCACGAAGCGTCGTTCATGCCACCGCGCCGCACACTAACCGCTAAGGAAGCGATGGCATCCCGCCGCGCCGAGTTCCTCGCCGCCCACGACCTAACACAAACTGGTAGGGAAGCGATGGCATCCCGCCGTGCCAAGTTCATCGCCGCTCGCGACCTCACACCTACATGGGCGGAATTTGAAGCTGCCAAGGCTGAATGGGCGGTAGAGCAAGAGGAGGCCAAAGCCGCACAGAGGGAGCGGAGAAGTCAGAAAGCACTCAAGAAAAGAGAGGCCCGCTGCCGCAAGAAAGAAGAGGACGCACGCGCTGCTGCGGAGAGGTCGGCGGAGATCCAAGCACGGTGGGGTGTCGCCGACAAAGCCGGGAAGGAGAACGACGGCGTCTGACCAGCATATGAGAAGTAGTAGTACTAGTAGTTAGTGTGTGTGTCTGTGTCTGAGTATGAGCATGTACTAGTACTACTATTTACTACTATGGTTTTTAGAGCAAATTACTAGTACATTAGCCTAGACTCAACGGAAAAATTCCTATCCTATGCATCAAATGGCATCTCTTTCCCTATAGGAATTGAGATGCATGTCATCTCACTTCCTATGATTTTCATATTCGTATAAAATTCCTATGCTATGAACGAAAGGAGGCCTCTGCTGGAGTAACTATTGTAGCTAGCAGTACTGCTGGTACAGTAGTTTTCTTCAAGAAGCGGAATTCAAGGAAGTCATGATGGTTCCTTCGTCCGAGCAACTTCACAGTGGGAAAGGTTGAGCCTGTGATTTGACGGTTCAATAGTCATTATTACTGCGGCACGACGACCGGGGTGACTCTCCCTTGGAGTTCTGCGTGCATGGCAAGTGGACCAGGATGGTCGACGTCCCACATGTTGGCGAACGGAAGTATTCTTTCCGATATCGAGGAGCCAGGAAACTGCGTGGTATAGTATCACTGCTGATTTATATTATTCTTTTCTGATGAATGCTAGCGTTTCAACTCTTACAACGAAGGAGTGCCAAACACGGCATGTGCTGGATGTCCCACACGTCAGCGAAAGGAGTGGGACATGAACAGCGTGGTAGAGCGTCTCCACTTCTTCTACTTCTGGGTCGGAGACCACACGTAGTAGTAGTAGTAGTAGTACTAGTCGTATGAACGATACAAAGTGTGACCCGGAGAGAAAGACACGTCTAGTTGGAAGGTCTCGGGGCATACACGTAAACAAATATAAAACCTAATATGTGCCTCCAATTAATAGTAGTAGTAGAGTACTTAGGCACCTACTCCATAACATCACCGTGCATTGCACGTACAACATTTAGTGGTACGTAGTAAGAGACAAATTCCTATATGCCACGCATGTTCATACTATTTGTGCCTTTCTACTTCACTTACTGCGCTACATTACTCTGGTTCGTACGTCCACTCCTGGGTAAATGTCCGTCTCATAGTTCCAGTCCCACGTGTTCTTCATAGATGGAACGATCCATATCATCGCAGTTAGTGTGGCTCCCCACAATGGAGGCTGATCCAAACTATGGCCAGCCTCGACGCGAAGCAGGCGCGTGCACCAGGAAGCGCCGCTCTCTCGGCCGTCGTGCTGCTTCAAAACTGGCGCCAGTGAGAGGTTGCCTCCGCTCTGGCCGGGCATTAATGCGGCACTGACGCTCCAGGGCGACGCTAACCGTTTCACGCGGGAAGCGCGCGCTGGCAAGGGAGTATTGGTTTTGAACCGTTTCGGGTGTAGTACTGGTAGTTTGCAAAACTACTCAATTATTGCACTCAGTTTCCAAAGAAATTTTGGTAAAAAACGTTACTCCACAGCCCGCTTCCCTTCTCCTTCCTCTTCCACCGCCCGCGCACGTCCGCGGGAAGCGACCGGTCAACCCTTATATAGGAGTGCTAGCACAAAAAGATGCACGCATGACCACTAAAATTTCCAGATTAAAGCGCCGCTCCAGCGGGAGTATGGCGTATGTCGTTACCTTCGGCCAGGCCATGGCTACCGGGCGACGGCGACCAGAGAAGAGGAGGCGGGAGGGGAATGAATGCAGCTACTGTTTGGGTTCGCCGTCCGGCTTAAATAAATGCGCGCCATCACGTGTACCCGCGGGTGCACAAATTGTAACATACGTGTCTGCTTAAATGGGTGTCACGTAACTGGTGTGTGTGTGAGATTCTGAGAGACAGAGTGTGTGTGTGTGCGACTCTACTCTTCGTACATGTCACTACAGGAATTAGCTATTTTGCCGTCTGCCACGGCGGACGGCAAAGGCATGAACGGCGGACGGCAAAGACCTTTGCCGTCAGCCGCGGACGGCAAAAGGCTCTGGCAAAGTAGGCTACGGTAAAGAGCTACTTTGCCGTCTGCTTCCTGGCGGCTGACGGCAAAGGCCCTTTGCCGTCTGCCACGGACGGCAAAGAGAGCGGACGGCAATAATTGCGCTGTCATTCCGTTAAGTGGCTAACGGCAGGCCTTTGCCGTCCGCCGCTGACGGCAAACTTTCTAGCGCCTTTGCTGTCCGCCACTGACGGCAAACTTTCTAGTGTCTTTGTCGTCCGCCGTATGATGTCATCTACATGTCACTACATGGCAGGCCTTCGCCGTCCGCCGCTGACGGCAAAATCGTTTACTCTTTGCCGTCTGCCACTGTAGGCAAACTGACCAAATGGGTCAGCTCCCAGGAAGCACAGCTGGATGCCACGTGTCAGACGGCAAAGAGCCTGCATATTGGCTCTTTTTTCTGTTTTTTATTAAATCCAACAATTTTCACAGGAATATATATGACATATATAGATATATTTCACAAGGCAATTACAGAGCAAACATATAAGATATCCAACACAGAACTTCATCATACATGCATAGTTCCATCCAACCATACCAAGTTCCATGCATAGTTCCATCATAAATAGCAAGTTCAACATAGAGGCATCCAACCATATATATTACAATAGTTTCATCCAACGATACATGCATAGTTCAACGATACAAAAGAAACAGAGAAAGGGATAAGGAGCACTCCATCTATGCAGGCTTTCGTCAAGTGAATGAAATCTGCAAAATGAAAAATAAGAAAGTTAGAAATAGGTGACTAGAATAAGAAGACTAGAACAAGAAGAGTAGAACAAGAAGAAGACTAGAACAAGAAGAGTAGAACAAGAAGAAGACTAGAACAAGAAGAGTGTGTCATTTATGAGCTAACTTACGTGAAATGGATCATATATGAGCTAACTAAGTTGAAATGGGTCGTTTATGAGCTAGCTAAGGTGAAATGGATCATTTATGAGCTAACTTAGTTGAAATGGGTCGTTTATGAGCTAACTAAGGTCAAATGGATCGTTTTTGAGGTAACTAAGGTGAAATGGATCGTTTTTTAGCTAACTTAGGTGAAACGGATCATTTATGAGCTAACTTAGTTGAAATGGATCTTTTTTAGCTAACTTAGGTGAAATGGATCATTTATGAGCTAATTTAGTTGAAATGGATCTTTTTGAGCTAACTTAGGTGAAATGGATCATTTAAGAGCTAATTTAGGTGAAATGGATTGTTTTTTAGCTAACTTGGTGAAATGGATCGTTTATGAGCTAAATTAGTTGAAATGGATCGTTTGTGAGATAACCTAAGTAAGATGGGTCATTTGGAGTTAATCTAGGTGAAATGGGTCATTTTAAAGCTAACGTAGGTAAAATGGATCATTTAGGAGCTAATCTAGGTAAAATGGGTCATTTTGAGCTAACTTGGATGAACTGGATCATTTATAAGGTAACGAAGGTAAAATGGGTCATTTTAGAGCTAACTTAGGTAAAATGGATCGTTTATGAGCTAACTAAGCTAATTATGCAATTTTTGACATAAGTAAGCTAAGTACAGATCGTTTTAGAGCTAACTTAGGTAAAATGGATTGTTTTGGAGGTCAGTAAGCTTATTAAGTCATTTTGGAGGAGAAGAAGCTAAGTCTAGGTCATTATGGTAAGCATTGGAGGAAATAAAGCTAAGTCTAGGTCTTTATGCATGTGTTAAGCAAAACACTAGATAAACTTACCATGATCTAGGAGGTGTAGGAGCGGGCTGGCTCGTCTCGGTAGCTGGAGAAGGATCGTGCGATGCTTGTCTGGAGTTACGCTGCACCAAAGATGTCGGGTGGTTGGTGCGACATATGCCAACGGGTGGCTTATCATTGTGGGTGCCAATAAGACGTCGCCAGTGCCTGGAAACGGGATGAGGCGAAGACATGCACGCCGGCGGATCTTACCCAGGTTCGGGGCTCTTCGAGGAGATAACACCCCTAGTCCTGCTCTGCGGGGTCTCCGCATGATCACTAGATCAGTAAAAGTAGCTACAATCGCTCCTAGAGCTGTTGGGTTCAAGGTAGAAGAAGAACAAGGCTAGCTCTCACTTCTCTCTCTCTCTATGGTGTGTGTGCTATGCTCAGAAGCCAACCCTTTGCATGGGTGCTCCGGGGGGTTTATATAGGCCTACCCCCCGGGGGTACAATTGTAATCCGGCTGGGCTCTGGTCCCATCCATCAGTGTCTACGCTCGCCGGCTTCTCCGCCGGTTGTTGGGGCCCGCCGACTAGTGGGTCCTGCCGGCTGCCGGCCTCTTGGTCGACAGGCCAGCCCCACCGCCTAGGATCTTGTCGGCGGCTGCTTACTGTAGCCTCGCCCCTGATAACGAGGGCATTGTTGAGGTAATCGTGGCTACAGTGGGCCGCCTCGAGGGTCCTCACTGTAGCCTTACCTCGTCTTGTCTCCTTAATGGGGCGCATGCTTCGAGGGAGGGGGTAGCCGGCTTCTGGGGCCGGCTATGCCCTTGGCCGACTGGGGGAGGCCGGGCCGCCTCCGCGCTTCTCTCTGGCCGAGGGGATCCGCCGCCCGTGGGCCGTACGGGAGTCTGTCGTGGATGACGTTGAGGCTAGCATGGCTACAGTGCCGAGCCGAACGGGAGACGGCTGTCCCGTACGGCCTCCTGTGGCCATGCCTGCCTCGGGTTTCGGGGGTAGTGGGCCGCACTGTGGCCACACCCCGTCTTGTCACCGTTATGTGGGTGTAGCTTTGGTGGTTGTGGTCTCGGCCGGCTTCTTGGAGTCGGCGCTCTTCGAGGCCGGCTTCCTGGAGTCGGCCACCCCGCGGATATCCTGGGGGGAGGTTGCTGAGGCTGGGCCGCCTCCCGTGAGTCGGCTTCGGGGGTAGCCGGCCAGGGGAGGGGGTCCAATGCTTGGAGTGCTTGGAGGCGCAAAGGCCTGATAATTTTTCAGAAGAACCAGGGGCAGTCGGTTAGGCTACCCGTGGCCATTTACTCCGACAGTAGTCCCCGAAGCTGATTGGGCTTCGAGGTTGGGTAGGAGTTGAGAAGCTCGATCAGCTTCCTATCTTGACAAGCCGGCAGCTGGGAGCCGGCTTTGGTTAGGCGTGCCGCCTTGGTCGAAAACTCCGGAGTCGGAGGGCGGGAGCTCGCCAGTGCGTGCACCGGGCCGCGGGCCGGCCACTTGCCGTCTGCGAACCACGTGGCCCCTCTTGGCCGGAAAGCCTGCCAACCCAAGCGCGCGACGAGACGTCGCCGCAGGGCGGGGGCCCGCCACGTCCACGCCCGGGCCCAGGCGCGGATTCTCTGCATCCCGAAACCGCCCGCACGTCTCCTTGCGGCAGTTTCGGCTCGCCTTTAGGCCATAATAATCGCGAGGCGTGGGGGGAATGGGTGCATTTCCACGTCTCCCCCCAGGTCCGGCCTCCCCGGCCTTGCCTCGCGAAGCTATAAGTAGGGGGAGATGGAGGAAGGCAGGCTCTCGCACGCTCCTCCTCCTTCCACCATCTTCTTTCGCTTGCCGTTTCTTGCAACAGCGCCTCACCGCCGCGCTCTTCCACCACACGTTCCTCCGCCGCCGCGCTCTTTTTCGCCATGCCTCCCGCCATGGAGCAGTATGGCGGGGATTGGGACGGCTCCAACGTCCACGAGGATCACGTCGAGTTCCTCCGCAATACGCAGCGGCTCCCCGGCGCGGACAAGGTGGAGGTCCGTCTTGCGCCGGCGAAGGAAATTACGCCGGAGCCGCGGGAGGGCGAGCGGGTGGTCTTCCGCTCGCATTTCTTGCGTGGCATCGGCCTGCCAGTGAGCGCCTTCTTCCGCTCCTGGCTCGATTTCTACCAGCTCCAGCCGCACCACCTCACCCCAAACGCGGTGGTGCTGCTGTCAGCCTTCGTCACCCTGTGCGAAGGCTACCTCGGCGTCGTCCCTACCCTTGAGCTCTGGGGGAAGTTCTTCCAGTCCAAGCTGGGCACGCGCATGCGGGGCGTGCCGGCTCAGACTGGCGCCTTCATCGCGTCGCGGAGGTCGGTCGCCGACAACCCCTTCCCCGTCATCACGCTGATCCAATCGGTGAAGAAGTGGCAAAAGTCGTACTTCTACGTGCGGAACATCGCCCCACGGGGCGACTACATCAACCTGCCGGCCTACGTAGCCGGCCCACCGGCGGGCAGGCGGCCCCAGTGGTCCTTCCGGGCCGTGACTCTGACGCCGGCTGGGTCCGCAGCCGTCGTCCGAGTGCGAGTGATGACCCAGTCGGAGGGCCTGACGGGGCCCGACCTTCTGGCCGCCTTCGTCACGCGCCGGGTTCTTCCGCTCCAGAGCCGTCCTCATCTGATCTGTCAGATGAGCGGCCAGCTCGATCCGAGCCAGATGTGCACCAAGGACATGCCGCACGAGGAGGTCGCCTATATGGTGAACTACCTCGCGAACTGCAAACTCTCCGAAGAGTGGCAGTTCGGCAAGGAGCCATACAGCCGAGCCAATCCACCGCCCACGGTATGCTCTCCTTGTTTCTTCTTTTTCTCTTAACTTTGTTGCCGAGTTCCCCTTGGCCGACTCTAACTTAGTCGGCTTGTTTTTCGACAGAGCCTTCTTCTTCGGCCGGCCGGCGGGTCAGACACGGAGCGTCGATTCATCCCCGACCGGACGGAACACGATCTGGAGGACCCCGACTTGGGGGCGGCCGCTATGGACAACAACATTGAGCCGGATGGTGGCCAAGCCGGCGGCGAAGCAGGCGGCTCCGGGCACAGAGTCACCTTCGACGACTGGCCAGACGACGATGAGGCCGAAGTCGCCCCGCGCCGTCGGCCGGCATCTGGACGCGGCACGGGTTCCTCCGCTGCACCGCCTGCTCGGGGCGGAGGGCAGAAGCGTCGCGCCGCCCAGGGTTTGTTCGGCAGTAGGACGAAGAAACCCAGGGGCGGGGCGGAAGAAACCAGGCGGGAGGAGGCGGCCGCGAAGGCGGCTCGCTTCCGCAAGACGGTGAAGCAACCGCAAACCGTGTCGGCGTAAGTTCGAATTTTTTTGTATACTCTTTTTCTTTCCCTTCTCTGGTGGTTCCTGAACCCTTGTCTTTTCCTCCAAACGATCAGAGCTCCGTTGTCGCTTGAGCGGGCGGCTGCCGCCTCCGTCGTCGAGTCGCCGAGGGGGTCTGGGAGCACCACTCACCGCGTGGACCCCCGTGCCGACCTTCAGGAAGCGATAGAACGGAACGCGCGGGAGGCGCGGGAGGAACGGGAGGTGCGAGAGGCGGAGGCACGGAAGGCGGCCGCCGCCCAGGCGGCGCGGGAGGAAGAGACGGCGAAGGCGCTCGCCGACGCCGCAGCCAAGGCCCAAGCGGAGGCTGCAGCCACGGCGGCGGCGGAGGAGGTCTTGATGGTCACCCCGCTGCGCATCGTAGCGCCTGGGGACATGGAGCCCCCGCCACAAGGGGCCAGCGGCGACCAGCCAGGACTGGAGAGGGACGACGACGTCGTCGTCCTGGAGAGGGCGCCGATGCCGACCCCGCCAACTGGGGCAGCTCAAGGTGGCCGGCCTGATCTGCCGCCTGTGCAGTCGGCGGGGGGCGAGCCGGCCGTGAGGAGTGAGATGGCGGTCCGGATGCCGCCGAGCCGTCGTGCGGGGAAGGCTGCGTCGGAGCCACAGAAGGCCGCGTCGGAGCCGCAGCCGGCCGCGGGCTCCAGCTCATCGGCCCGGGATGTGGAGGTGGCCAGCGCTACCTCGGGGTGGATGCCAGGCGGAGGGACAGCCGTGATGAACGTGGCCGCGCAGGACGTCCGGACCCGGCTTCAGGCCCAGGCTACGGCGCTGAGGCAGTTCACCGACGAGTTCCTTGCGACGCGGGCGGCCATCCGGGTTAGTCTTCCCATCTTGCTTCTTCTTGATCTTGATTTCTTCTTGATCTTGATTTCTTCCGTGGGGGCGCGTCAGCGCACTCACTGGGTGTAGTCCCCGAGTTCCGAGTCGGCTGCTGAGCAGGCGGCTTGGAACTTCTTAGTGGATTTGTCTTTGCTATTCTTGTTCTTACTTCGATCTTCTGTCTATCTTGCAAGACTACCACAATCTTCGTGCGGCCGCCTTCAACTCCCAGGCTCGGGAGCTGACCCAGAAGACCGCCGACCTTACTGAGAGCCGAGGTACGTGCTTTGTTCTTTATCTCATGTGGGGGCGCGTCAGCGCACCCACTGGGTGTAGTCCCCGAGATTCGGGCCGACTGCTGAGCAGTCGGGTCGGATCTTCCTTGACGACTTCCTCTTACTGTTCTTTCTTTTTCTGCCATCTCTGCAGCGGCCAACGCCGGTCTGAGGGCACAGCTGGGGGAGTCTCAGACTGCCTTTCGTGCCAAGGATGCCGAGCTCGCCGCCTTGGTGCAGGAACGCGACCGCCTGGCCAAGAAGTTGGCCGACCAGGAGGAAGGCCACAAGGCGGCTCTGAAGGCCGTGCAGGACCGCGAAGCCGCCCTCCAGGCCGAGTACGAAACGGAGGCGGCTGGCTGGGCTGAGGCCAGGCAAACTCTGATCTCTGGCTATGGTCAGATCGAAGATCTGGTTGACGGTAAGCCGCCTACCTCTTCGTCCTTTCTTGCCATCTGCCACTTTTGGCTCATTTTCTGACTTGGTGCTCTTTTCTTCTTTTCTTCTTCTTTCTTGCGCAGAATATTTCCCTGGCTATTCTACCACCGCCAACCAGACCATCGAGGCCCGCCGACAGGCGCGGAGGCAGGCTGGCTTCGAGATTTCGCCAACCGCCGGCCGTTCGCTGGAGGAGCAGCTCTTGTCGATCCAGGCCCGCATCCAGCCGGCTCACCGACTGCTCCGCCGGCTTCAGCGTGCCGGGGCGCAAGTCTGGGCCGCCCTCTGGCCCGGCCAAGTGGTTCCTCGCACCCCCAGTCGGACTGTCGATTGGCTGGAGGTGGCAGTCGGCCGCTTCGAAGCCTGGAAGGCCTCGGCGGCTCGCTCCGGCGCCAAGCGGGTGCTGGAGTTCGTCAAGGCCTGGTATCCCGGCCTGAGCCTGGATCAGCTGGCTACCTGGCGGCAGCAAGCCGACACGGAGCTGGAGCCGGCGCGGCCGGCTATCATCCGGCGGGCTTCCGCGATCGCCGACTACACCGACACCTGCGTCTTCGCCCCCGAGGTAGACGACAACGGTGTCGCCCAGCCGGAGGAGTGGTTCGGGCTGAACCCGGCAGATGGTGTAGACTCGGCGGAGGAGATCGACTCCAGCGACGAGGGTGAAGAGGAGGAGGAGGAGGGTGAAGACGCCGAGCCGGCTGGTGGACCAGCCGACCAGCCTCAGCTTGACCGCGCCTCCAGCACCACGTCGCGTGCGAGTACATCGCCTGCCGCTGGTGGTGACCAAGCCGAGACCCGCTAGGCGGCCACTCCTTCAGCCGGCGAGGCCGCCTTCACCGACCAGCTCGGCCTCCGCACCACGCCTTAGTTTAGTCTGCCGTCTTTTGTTTTTCTGTCCTGTTACTTTTGGAACAATACTGTGTTAAGTCTGCACAATTCCACCCACTGGGGGTGTATTCGAACCATGTTGATTGCCGGCCTGTTGGGGGCTTTATATGTATATATAACTTATGCATGCATTTGGCTTTTCCTCGTACTTTGCTTTTTTATCCTTCTGCTGTTTCCTTTGCCGCCCTCCCTTGGTTGTCGCCTCCCTAGTCAGGCAGTTGCTCTGCAATCTATAGCTGGAGGAGTGCTTGGCCAATTGGGGGGGGGTATTCTAGCTTTGCTGGACTAAAGCTAAGTGTTGAGGAAGCCGGCCAGCCGGCTGTCAGGCAGGCATGTTTGGAGGCCGTCTTTTTGCTATATAGGTTCGTTGTTCCTTAGCCATTTTTCGTGTGGGCATCCTTTCTGCCTTGCCTCTTGCTAGTCGGACAGTCGGTTCTTCGAGCTGCGACTTTCAACAAGAGAGGACTCGGGAGCCGGCACACTACTTTTCTGACTTCAGGTAGAACTTTTAATATAGCTCAAGGCGGCCAGTCCCCGGGCCGACTAGTCGAACCCGGTGCCAGACAAGAAATCAAATGTAATAATACATTCATGGATATGACACTTGTCATTCATAGATAAACGAAGGCAGTCCCCGAGTACTGTTCGGGGGGCCTGTTAGTTTGTACTTAATACAAAAGGGTAGCATGATACATACTGCTTTCAACTGTAAAATCGTCTCAGGAGGTTTGCGTTCCATGGTCTCTCCGACTCCTTGCCGGAGTCGTCTCCCTTGCGTGCTCTTGGTTTTTGCGCGTCGATCAGGTAGTAGGAGTCGTTGCCTAGTGCCTTGCTGATGACGAAGGGGCCTTCCCAAGGGGCCGAGAGCTTGTGCTGGCCGGCTGTTCGCTGGATCAGCCGGAGCACAAGGTCGCCCTCTTGGAAGGATCTTGGCTTGACCTTGCGGTTGTAGTAGCGGCGCAGCCCTTGCTGGTAGATGGCGGACCGGCTGAGTGCTAACAGCCGGCCTTCTTCCACTAGGTCGACACCGTCTTCTCTTGCTTCCTTGGCCTCCTCCTCCGTGTACATGGTGATCCGAGGTGAGTCGAACTCGATGTCTGTTGGGATGACAGCCTCGGCACCATACACAAGGAAAAATGGAGTGAAGCCGGTTGACTTGTTGGGTGTAGTGCGCAGGCTCCAGAGGACAGCCGGCAGCTCATCGAGCCAGCAGCCGGCCGATCGCTCCAGTGGTACAACCAGTCGGGGCTTGATGCCGGAGAGGATGAGTCCATTTGCTCGCTCGACCTGGCCGTTTGACTGCGGGTGGGCAACGGACGCTAAGTCCAGTCGGATGCCCTGCGTCACGCAGAAACGTGCCAGTGCTCCTTTGGCGAAGTTCGTGCCGTTGTCGGTGATGATGCTGTGCGGCACGCCGTACCGAGTAGTGATGTCAGTGATGAATGTCACGGCAGTCGGCCCGTTCAGCTTCTTAATCGGCTTTGCTTCGATACACTTTGTGAACTTGTCCACAGCGACTAGTAGATGTGTCAAGCCACCGCGGGCTGTCTTGAAAGGGCCCACCATGTCCAGTCCCCAGACGGCAAAAGGCCAGGTGATGGGAATGGTCTTGAGTGCAGAAGCCGGCAGGTGTTGCTTGGAACTAAAAACTTGGCATCCTCTGCAGCTCTTGACTATTTCTTTAGCATCCTCCAAGGCAGTCGGCCAGAAGAAACCATGGCGGAAAGCCTTGGCCACAAGTGATCTTGAGGCTGCGTGGTGGCCGCATTCGCCTTGGTGGATGTCCTTGAGGATTGCCACTCCTTTTTCTGGCTCGACACAACGCTGGAAGACTCCAGTGACGCTGCGCTTCACAAGCTCTCTGTTGATTATTGCGTATGTTGCGGCTCATCGTTGCACTAGTCTTGCTGAGATCTCATCAGCCGGCAGCTCTCTGCCGACTAGGAACTTGAGGATGGGCTGGGCCCATGATGGAGCTGTGACTTCTTCTTCTGTTAATGTAGCCACCATGACTCGGGTGGGTGGGTTGGGTGGCGTGGAATTGGAGTCGGCCACCGCTTCTTGTGTCGTTGCAGTCCCCGGGCCGACTGCTGCAGTCCCCGGGCCGGGTTCTGAAGTCTCCGGGCCGGGTGCGACTACGGCAGTCCCCGGGCCAGTTGTCGAAGTCCCCGTGCCGCCTGCGGGTTTTCTCCAGTCGGATCCGGCTGCATCTGGCGCAGGCGGTACGAAGATAGAGTCCGACTCTGGAGACGGCTTGATGGATGGCTTGAGGAGGCGCTGGAGGGAGACGCCAGTCGGTATGGCTTGTCAGGTGGAGCCGATTCGTGCCAGGGCATCTGCTTGGTCGTTGTCGGCCCTTGGCACGTGAAGGAACTCGCACCCTTCAAAGTATCCGCTGATCTGCTGGACGAGGAATTGATAGCTCGCCATGTTCACGTCCTTGGCGTCCCAGTCGCCAGACGACTGCTGGACCACCAAGTCTGAGTCGCCGTAACACAGGATCCGGCGTATGCCGAGCTCTTTGGCTAGCCGGAGCCCATGTACGAGCGCCTCGTACTCGGCCACGTTGTTGGAGGCGGCGAAGTGGATCTGCAGTGTGTACTTGAGCTTGTCGCCTTTGGGAGAGGTGCGAACGTCGCCGGCTCCCAAGCCGGTGCGCATCTTGGACCCGTCAAAGTGCATCCGCCAATGGGTAGAGTCGGGAGCCGGCGGTAGGTACTGGGTCTCGGCCCAGTCGACGAGGAAGTCGGCCAATGCTTGGACTTGATGGCGGTGCGGGGTTGGTAGAAGATCGTGTAGGGCGCCATTGCAATGGCCCATTTAGCCACCCGGCCGGATGCATCCCGGCTGCCTATGATCTCGGCGAGCGGGGCGGTGCACACGACCGTGATGGGGTGCTCTTGGAAGTAGGGCTTCAGTTTCTTGGCAGCGAAGTACACCCCATAGCACATCTTCTGGTAGTGCGGGTAGTTTTGCTTTGAGCTGGATAGCACTTCGCTGAGATAGTACACCGGCCTCTGGACTAGCTGGGCTCGGCCTTCTTTCGGGCGCTGGACCACAACAACAGTACTGACGACTCGGCTAGTCGCGGCGATGTAGAGGAGCACGGGCTCCTTCTTAGTCGGCGCCGCCAGGACAGGCGGAGTGGTCAGCATTTTCTTCAACTCATGGAAGGCTTGGTCGGCTTGGTCATTCCACTCGAAGTGAGTGGACTTGTTCATGAGTCGGTACAGGGGAGGAGCCTTCTCTCCTAGTCGGCTGATAAAACGATTCAGGGAGGCTAAGCAGCCAGTGAACTTCTGCACATCTCGCAGTTTGGTGGGAATCTCCATCCTCTCGATGGCCTTGATCTTGACAGGATTGCATTCGATGCCGCGTTCGGAGACCAGGAAGCCTAGCAACTGGCCGGCTGGCACTCCGAACACGCACTTCTCGGGGTTGAGCTTGATTTGGAATCGGCGCAAGTTGGCGAATGTTTCTTTCAGGTCTTCCAGCAAGGTACCGCGCTTCTCTATCTTCACCACAATGTCGTCTACATAGACGTGGGCATTTCTGCCGAGTTGTTTCAAGAGGCATTTCTGCATGCAACGCTGAAAAGTGGCACCGGCATTCCTCAAGCCGAATGTCATAGTCAGGTAGCTGAAAGCTCCAAAGGGTGTGATGAAGGCAGTCTTCAGGCGGTCAGCTGGGTCCAACTTGATCTGATGGTACCCTGAGTATGCATCCAAAAAACTTAACAGCTCGCATCCGGCTATGGAGTCTATCACTTGGTCAATCCGTGGCAGAGCAAACGGATCCTTTGGGCAGGCCTTGTTCAGGATGGTGTAGTCTATACACATACGCCACTTGTTATTCTTCTTCAGAACCAGAACTGGGTTGGCAAACCATTCTGGAAAGAACACTTCCATGATAAAGCCAGCGGCAAGGAGCCGGGCTATCTCTTCTCCCACGATTCTTCGCTTCTCTTCTGATAGTCGGCGGAGGGGTTGCTTGACGGGCTTCGCGTCAGCGCGGACATGTAATTTGTGCTCGGCGAAATCCTTCGGGACACCAGGCATGTCCTTTGGGGACCATGCAAAAATGTCTCGATTCTCACGAAGGAAGTCGACGAGCTCGCCTTACTATTTACTGTCCAAGTTCGCGCCAATGACAGCGAACCTCTCCGGGTTCTCCGGGTCCAGAGGTATCTTCTTCATCTCTTTGGTAGGCTGGAAGGAGCCCTACGCATCACAATCTTTGGGGTTGGGGGACAGGGCCGGCTGCTTGCCGGCCATGGCCACAACCCGTTCCAGCATCTTCTTCTCTTCTGCCACCACGAGGGACTCGGCCAGCCGGCTGCTGGCCATGGCGCACTCGATGGACTTCTTGTAGTCGCCGGCTACCGTGATGATCCCCTTCGAGCTCGGCATCTTCATCTTCAGGTAGGCGTAGTGGGGCACAGCCATGAACTTTGCTAGAGCAGGTCGGCCAAGCAGAGCATGATAGGGGCTCTCCAAATCCACTACCTCGAACCAGATTGCTTCTCGGCGAAAATGATCTTTGTCTCCGAAGAGAACATCCATTTTAATCTTGCCGATTGGGGAGCAAGACAAGCCGGGGACGATACCATGGAAGACGGTGCGGCTCGGCATGAGCTGCTTCGCTTTGATGTTCAGCTTCTCCATGGTATCGCGGTACAGTATGTTGATACTGCTTCCGCCATCTATCAGGACGCGGGAGAATCAGGCAGCTCGCCTCTCCGTCGCGAGGGTGACATCCAAGACCATTGCATAGGAGCCAGGAGAGGGCATCACCTCTGGGTGGTCGGCCTGGCTCCAGCTGATTGGCTTCTCTGACCAGTGCATGAACTCGGGGGTGCTAGAGGCGACTGCATTAACTTCTTGATGCTGTCGGCGTCGACTGCGCTTGTCGTCGGCTTGACTGGTGAAGACGACGTAGGCGGCGCGCTCTTCGGGGAATTCGTCTTGGATGGCGCCGACTGTCGGCCGAGCCGCCGGCTGCTGGGGGGCTGGAGGCGGCGGACCGGGAGGCGGAGGCGGCAACATCCCCTCGCCCTTTGTGATGCGGGTGAGCCAATGGCATTTCCGGGTTGTGTGGTTGGACGGCTTCGCGCCGCTGTGGAATTTGCAGGGGGCATCAAGAGCCTGTTCGTAGGAGAAAGCCGGCTGCCAAGCCAGCCTGCCACCCTTCTTCTTGGGAGCGGGCCATTCTTCGGGTTGCTCATCTTCAACGGTGGCCACCTGCCGACTGGTGGAAGTCGGCATGGGGGCCTTGCGCTTGTGGTCATTCTGGTAGGGGCGCCGATTAGGGTCGCCAGCCGGCGTCTTAGGAGCCGGAGCAATCACCTTCCCCGAGGCGTCTACTCGGAGCTCGGTCTTCATTGAGGAGTCGGGCGTGGCGTACTTGTCCGCGATGACCAGCAACTCGTCGAGGGTAGCCGGCTCGTCACAGAGGAGTCGGTGCTTGAGGAGGGTGCCCTCTCGGCACCCGGCGGTGTACTCGATGGCCTGGACCTCATGCACCCCCTCGCAGGAGCTGCGGAGCTCGGCCCACCGCGTGAGGTAGTCGCGGGTCGACTCGTTGTGCCCTTGGACGCAGAGGGAGAGCTGGCCAGGCTTGAGAGGCCGCTTGTAGGTGCTGGTGAAGTTGCGGACGAAGACTTCTGTGAAGTCCAGCCAACTGTTGATGTTGTAGGGCTTGAGGCTGTTGAGCCATGTGCGCGCCATGCCTTGCAGCATGAGGGGGACGTACTTCACGGCGACGCGCCGATTGCCGTTGGCTATGCTGACGGTCGTGGAGTAGTCGATGAGCCAATCTTCCGGCTTCACTGAGCCGTTGTACTTGGGCGTGTCTCTGGGGAGCGAGAACCCTTTGGGGAAGGGCTCGTCGCGGATGCGGGGGCCAAAGCATGGCGGGCCGACATCGTCTTCTTCTTCTAACGCCAAGGATCGAGCAAGGCGGTCGATCCGGTGGCGGGCGTCGTTCTCGCCGACTCCTTCTCGGCGGCCGAGTCGGTCGCCAAGAGTCGGGTGCGTGATAGGCGGCGGGGTGGGACGTCGCTCTCTTCGAGGCAGGGGGGAGGCAGATTTCCTTGGTGCTCCACCGCTCGCGGGCGGCCTTCCGCGTCGCGCTCGATGGTGATGCGAGTCCGGCTGCGGCTAGCAGCCGGCTCCTTGTCTTTCTTCTGGCGAGCGCCGCTCGCAGTCGGCGAGCGGGACGTCGCGGCGTGCTCCCGGCGCGGGGGATGACTATCAGCACGGGCGCCGGCTTCGTGCCGTTCTGCAGCCGCGTCGATCAGCTGCTGGATCCGTCTTGTCATGTAGGGAACTCATCGGCTCGCAGCCCATTGAGCTCTTCTGCGGCTGCCTGAGCGGCTCGCAGATTCTCGAGCGGGGTGGCGTAGACGGGGCGATCCGCCCCCAGCATGCTGGCGACGGCCGCGCCGCGCTTCTGGACGAAGCCGGCTCGGCTCGGGCCACTAGGCGGCGGCGTACCGAAGGCGGCGCGGTGGACTTCGCGCTGGTGGGCCTCGGTGAGGCGTCTCATGGAGGCTATCTTCTGGCCTTCCGCGATGAGGGCGAGGCGGCGTGCCTCCGGGTCTCGGCGTCGGCATCGTCGGGATGGGGACGGAGAGGTCGTGCATCGCAGCTTGCAGGGCGTCGTGGGCGTTCTCGCCTGAGTTGGCGACGTGGCTGATGACCAGCACTTTGGTGACAGTGCTGCTGCCGCTGTCAGCTCGAGGGAGAGGATCGTCGAAGACCACCACGTCGGAGGGGTAAGCGTCGAGCGATGCCGTTTCGGAGTCGACAAGCATCGGGTCGGTGGAGCCGACCGACTCCACATTTGCAGCAGGCTCGCTGGAGACGTGAAGCTGGTCGAGGAGGTTGATGAGGCGGCTCTCGGGGTAGTCAGTGCCTGCGTCGGACGCAGGCTCGTCGGAGATGCGAGTCTCGCCGAGCAGATCGGCGAGGCAGCTCGCTGCGCAGGCGTCGTCGACGCCTTGCAGCGCGTCGAGGCAAACGCCATCGGGCGCAGCAGGCTGGCTGCGCTCGCGGTGGAGGGAGAGGGTTCCCGTCCAGAACAGGTCTCCGGACGACGGTGCACCTGGCCCCATGGTGGGCGGTAAATGTCGGGTGGTTGGTGCGACATATGCCAACGGGTGGCTTATCATTGTGGGTACCAATAAGACGTCGCCGGTGCCTGGAAACGGGATGAGGCGAAGACATGCACGCCGGCAGATCTTACCCAGGTTCGGGGCTCTCCGAGGAGATAACACCTCTAGTCCTGCTCTGCGGGGTCTCCGCATGATCACTAGATCAGTAAAAGTAGCTACAATCGCTCCTAGAGCTGTTGGGTTCAAGGGAGAAGAAGAACAAGGCTAGCTCTCACTTCTCTCTCTCTATGGTGTGTGTGCTATGCTCAGAAGCCAACCCTTTGCATGGGTGCTCCGGGGGGTTTATATAGGCCTACCCCCCGGGGGTACAATTGTAATCAGGCTGGGCTCTGGTCCCAGCCGTCAGTGTCCACGCTCGCCGGCTTCTCCGCCGGTTGTTGGGGCCCGCCGACTAGTGGGTCCTGTCGGCTGCCGGCCTCTTGTCGACAGGCCGGCCCCACCACCTAGGATCTTGTCGGCGGCTGCTTACTGTAGCCTCGCCCCTGATGACGAGGGCGTTGTTGAGGTAATCGTGGCTACAGTGGGCCGCCTCGAGGGTCCTCACTGTAGCCTTACCTCGTCTTGTCTCCTTAATGGGGCGCATGCTTCGAGGGAGGGGGTAGCCGGCTTCTGGGGCCGGCTATGCCCTTGGCCGACTGGGGGAGGCCGGGCCGCCTCCGCGCTTCTCTCTGGCCGAGGGGACCCGCCGCCCGTGGGCCGTACGGGAGTCTGTCGTGGATGACGTTGAGGCTAGCATGGCTACAGTGCCGAGCCGAACGGGAGACGGCTGTCCCGTACGGCCTCCTGTGGCCATGCCTGCCTCGGGTTTCGGGGGTAGTGGGCCGCACTGTGGCCACACCCTGTCTTGTCACCGTTATCTGGGTGTAGCTTTGGTGGTTGTGGTCTCGGCCGGCTTCTTGGAGTCGGCGCTCTTCGAGGCCGGCTTCCTGGAGTCGGCCACCCCGCGGATATCCTGGGGGGAGGTTGCTGAGGCTGGGCCGCCTCCCATGAGTCGGCTTCGGGGGTAGCCGGCCAGGGGAGGTGGTCCAATGCTTGGAGTGCTTGGAGGCCCAAAGGCCTGACAATTTTTCAGAAGAACCAGGGGCAGTCGGTTAGGCTACCCGTGGCCATTTACTCAGACAAAAGATCATTTCCAATGTCTTGTTAGCATGATGACACTCAAATGTTAAGACTAGCAAGTAATGTCCATTCAAATTAAACTCACCGTGGTCCCAGGAGCAATCACTGGCATCGGCGGAGCGGTCTGACTGGTCTTCTCGCACACAGACTGCACATTTGGTTTTGATGACTCAGTCATACTAGTTAGTAATGAGACAAACACTACATGAATGTTTTGGCTAATCTGCAGAAGAAACTTACCACAAGGAGCTCGTACATGGCCCTTGCCTGCATGTCATTCCATGCCCTCTCCTCCTCCATCATCTTTGTCGTCCTCTCCTCCAACTCCCGCGGCCTCTCCGCTGCCTCCGCCAGAAGTTTCTCCGTTCTAACTCTCTCACTCTGTATAGCAGCCTGCAACACCACTCACATGACCATTTGTAATCATTGATGGAAGAGCACACAATGTAATGGAGAAAGGTAGCTGAGTACGTATCACTAACCTTGATGGCGAGTTGCACTGGCCGTTCACGTGGCCTTATCTCAGGAGCGGAGCTCGACTGGCGTGCCTTGATCTCCGGGAGAGTGCTAGGACAACGGATAAGTCCATCTCCAATGGCTATGGAGCCATGGGACCTCCCTCCACCAGATATCATCACCATCTCTGGATAATGGGACCCTGGCTCGGGTTAAAGTCCTCCCATTTCCTCGCCTTCCCCTCATCTCTATATCTCACGAGCTTGTTGTGGGAGGAGATGTTGGTGAAGTTGTTTGCATCATCGAGGTCAGACTGAGAGAAAGCCTTGACTTTCTTGAAAGAGGCAGTGTGGGCCATGGCATACAGGTCGTACACCTCTGGCACCTTATCCACCTTATTATGGCGCGCCTGAAAGAGAGAAACAATGTAAATTATTAATTAAAGGGCTCAAGCTAGCATGATGAATGAATTGCATGAATCATGAAGCAAACCACATAACCAGTTCCGCCCGAACTAATATAAGTTGGAGCTGCCTTGATGGTGTGGCACACCTTCCATTTGGGCACGTTTGTCCTTGGCCTTGTTGTGGAGGGCTAGCCATTCCTTTGAGCACCACTCATTGACCAACAGCTCCCAACAATCCATCCGATCCGCACACCATCTCGGAGGCGCCTAAGTTAGCAAATAGAAACTTGAGCGCTACGGCTAAGAATTACTAAATGAAGGAACTTAAGTAGAAGGCCTTAAGAATTACCTTCATGTACTGCTCCTTACTCAGGAACTTATCGCGGCACGCCGGCTTGGTCTTCTTGATACCACGCAAGGCGTAGTAGTCTCGAACAGCCTGCACCCGAGCCTCGTGCCGTAAGTTCTGTAGTAGGCGCTTGCAGACGTTCTCGATAACATGTGCCGCGTCCTCCTCGTATCCCTCCTCACACCTGTAGAATGTCTGCAATCAAATGAGACAATATTGATTAGTACAATTAATAACTAGCTAGTTGAAGATTTTTAAATGTGTAAAGGAGAAATTACCCAGAACTTTCTGATCACCATGTCTGCCCTCGTGTCGCACACGACACCGTCGATAATCTCATCCGGCTGGGCCGGGGCAGCCACGTAGTGCTCCCAGCTCAATCCAAGCTCTAGAAGCCGACCCTCACCAAGCAACGTGACAAACCCCGGGAAGTTTTGCCGGCAAAGAACTCCAAGGACGGAGTTGGGCCGGCGGACACTATGATGGTGGTCCCAACCCCTGCAGCATGACAAGGCCAACGCATTAGTTATTTGAAGAAACGTGAATGCAGAAGGTACAAAAATATTAAATGCACTTACGTACCTCTCCCCATCAGGGAAAATCAACCACCTCTGCTCACGGGTCGCCGGCACGGACGGGAGCCGAGTAGCACCACGCTAGTAGACGGTGCCCCCCTCCTCCTGAAAATCAGTCGGCTCCCCGCCATCATCAGCATGGCCACTCGGCTCCTCGGGCTGATCCGGCCAGGCACCCCATCCGGAAATTACTGCCTATACCTGCCACGCAAAGCCTATCGGCTCGATTTTTATAGGTTTCGATAGGGGTAGGTTTGTAATTTCACTCAAACGTGACATACCCGCCTCTCACCCAGATTCATACATGGTGGGCGCCAAAACACAGTGTCTCCTCGGCCGAAATCGGCTCCCTCCCCGATTCATACACGGTGGGCGCCAAAGACAGACTCTCGTCGGCAAATATTCGGTGTATGCGAGCTTACCGTCCTATCCCCAACCGACTAATATTGCTGTGATGTAGGAAATTTTAAACAGGGGCTAAGTTTGTAAATTTCCTCGCATTTGAGACAAACGCGCCCTGAAGACATGGTTCCCCCCTTCCTCTCTCCCTCCATTTCCCCATTCGTACTCCGTAGGCACAAAAATACCCTCTCCACCCCAGCCTCCTCCGTCCGACTTGCCATCCACCGCCGTTGTAACACCCCGCATGTAACTTGCCATATTTGTAACTCCGACTCTTGCCATTTCCGGCTATGTGATATGTTTTTCCCTCCGTTGTCGGGTTTTGTCTTTCGTTTTGTTTTTGTCATGTCATGCATTTTCATATCATGTCATCATGTGCATTGCATTCGCATACGTGTTCGTCTTATGCATCCGAGCATTTTCCCCGTTGTCCGTTTTGCAATCCGGCGCTCCTATCTCCTCCGGTGCACCCTTCTTGTTTTCTTTCGTGTGCGTGTGTCAAACTTTCTCGGAATGGACCGAGGCTTGTCAAGTGGTCTTAATATATCACCCGGAGACTACCAGTCAAGTTTTGTTCCATTCGGAGGTCGTTGGGTACTCCAACGGTTAACCGGGCCTCCGCAAAGTCCATTTGAGTATCCAGCAAAAACCCCTCCAAAACCAGCCCAAAGCCCACCAAACTCTCTTCCATGCTCTAGGTCGTTCGATCACGATCGTGTGGGCGAAAACCGCACCTCATTTGGAGTCTCCTAGCTCCCTCTACCTATAAATGAGTGGGCATCCCGAAAAACGAAATCTCAGACGAAACCCTAACCCTCTCCCTCCGCGCCACGCCGGACGCGTCCGCTCCGGCCGGACAACGTCCGCCGCGCGCCCGGCCAACCGGAGCGCGCCACGTCACTCCG
>NC_057796.1:471992435-471999843 GCF_018294505.1 Triticum aestivum
CCTCCGGCGCCGCCGCCTCGCCACCGGCCTCCGGCCCCCTCGCCCGCCGGCCCCTCTCCTCCTCCGGCCCGAGCCGGCGAGCTCGAGCTCCCGTTGACCGCGATCCAGATCTGGTCAAAGGTTGACCCGAAACCCCCCCTCCGTTTTGCCAAGTCTGGTAATTTTTCTCAGCATATGCTCCTGTTCCCGATGCGATAACTTTGTGCATGTACCTCCGATTCGCGCGTATAATATGTCAAATTGTTCGTCTCGTGATGCTCTTCATTTTGTTAAATTGCATCATTTTCATTCGAGCTTATCTTGATACCTAAATCTTCGTTGGAAGAGGGATAGTTGCTGTTAATCCTCTGGTTCTTGACAGAACTTGGAGATTTGTCTTTTTTGTATCATTTATTCTGTGCATCTTTTGAGCATTAGCTCTACATGTGTTTTGAAGTATGCCATGCCATCTTTCCAGTGGTATAGTCCATGTATTTTTGTGATCTTTGTGGTGACTAGCACAAGCATGCAAAGTAGGCCCCGTAATATTTCTGTTTTCAGGGACTTAGTGATTTCTCTATGTTTTAGACTGCTGTAATTTTGTTGCCATGTAAACTTGATGCTACAGAGAGATCCATGCATATTTTGGAGATGTTCAGTAAGGATGTTTTGTAGCTATAGTTGTAATCGATCTATTCCTGCAATTTTTTACAATTTTAGAGTGTCATAGCATGACACAATCTTGCTCTACTTTTGCTATAAAATATTTCTGGCAGATTCTTAACATGACATGCATTTTTGCCAAGCTTATTGTAGTTGATCCATAAATGCCATGCATTTGTTCTTGCCATGGATAGCTTCATAAACATGCCATATTACTGTAGGTATGCTTGGTTTGTCATGAATTGCTCTGTAGTGAGTGCATCAAGCTCACAAAGAGGCCTATATATTAATATTTCTGCCATGCTCTGTTTTCTGCTAAGTCTGAAACCTGATAACGAAACTTGCTATGTTTACATGCTTGCCATCATATCTTCTGGTCCTTTTTGGCTTATGGTCAGTAAGGGACTTTTGTCATGTGCATTTAGTAGAACACTACCATGCCTTGTTTTGCTATGCTAAGTTCCTGTAGCCTGTTGATTTCGTGCTCTCAACATTGCTACCTGATGCTGTTTTCTCCCATGTCCAGTTTTTCACTAAGTCTGTGAACCTGTAATCTTTTGCACTTTTGCCATGCTTGTTTGAGCTTGATATACTGTGAACTAGCCGTAGCTCAGTGTTCATCTTTTGTCAAGCATCTCCTGTAGATTACTGCCATGTGCTTTGTTGCTATGTTGGAGTGCTGTAGCATTGTTGCTTGTTGTATTTTAAGTGCTATCTTGCTGTTTATCGCAGATTAGTGTCATTCTTGTTTTGCTTGCCATTTGCAAACCGCGCATCCGATTCCGGTGATCTTTATATCGATTTCGACCGAAATCATCTCATCTTTCCAGTGGAATGCTTGGTTTGCCAAGTTACTGCCATGTTCATCATTTTCCTTACGGAGCACGCATATGCATCGCATATCATATCTTGCATATCATACATGTTTTGCATCATGTTGCTTGCGCATTTCTCGTTGTTGATTGTGGTTCCGTTTGTTTGTGTTCTTGTCTTGGGTAGAGCCGGGAGACGAGTACGCTTATGAGGAACCTATCGAGTACGCTTACGAGGATCAAGCTTTCGACAACTCTGAGAATCTTGCAAGCAAGATGACCACCCCTCGAAATCACTTCTATCTTTCCTATGTTAGTTGTTCACTCTATTGCCATGCTCGCTACCTACCACTTGCTATATCATGTCTCCTATTTTAGCCATGTCAGCCCTAACCATCCTTTCCTAGCAAACCGTTGTTTGGCTATGTTACCGCTTTTGCTCAGCCCCTCTTATAGCGTTGCTAGTTGCAGGTGAAGTTGATGTTTGTTCCATGTCGGAACATGGATATGTTGGGATATCACAATATTTCTTATTTAATTAATGCATCTATACATTTGGTAAAGGGTGGAAGGCTCGGCCTTATGCCTGGTGTTTTGTTCCACTCTTGCCGCCCTAGTACTGTTATACCGGGATTATGTTCCTTGAGTTTGTGTTCTTTACACGGTCGGGTGATTTATGGGACCCCCTTGACAGTTCGCCTTGAGTAAAACTCCTCCAGCATGGCCCAACCTTGGTTTTACGAGTTGCTACCTAAGCCTTTTCCCCCGGGTTTTCGCGAGCCCGAGGGTCATCTTATTTTAACCCCCCCCCCCCCGGGCCAGTGCTCCTTCGAGTGTTGGTCCGAACCGAGCAGCCTGCGGGGCCACCTCGGGGAAACTCGAGGTTTGGTTTTACTCATAGCTTGACTTATCCGGTGTGCCCTGAGAACGAGATATGTGCAGCTCCTATCGGGATTTGTCGGCACATTCGGGCGGCTTTGCTGGTCTTGTTTTACCATTGTCGAGATGTTTTGTAAACCGGGATTCCGAGACTGATCGGGTCTTTTCGGGAGAAGGTTATCCTTCGTTGACCGTGAGAGCTTATGATGGGCTAAGTTGGGACACCCCTGCAGGGTATTATCTTTCGAAAGCCGTGCCCGCGGTTATGAGGCAGATGGGAATTTGTTAATGTCCGGTTGTAGATAACTTGTCACTTGATCAAATTAAAATACATCAATCGCGTGTGTAGCCGTGATGGTCTCTTCTCGGCGGAGTCCGGGAAGTGAACACGGTCTGTGTTATGTATGACGTAAGTAGGTGTTCAGGGCCTCTTCTTGGTCATTACTAGATGACGTCCGCTCCATTGCTTCTCTTCTCGCTCTCATTTGCGCAAGTTAGCCACCATATATGCTTTTGCCGCTGCAGCTCCACCTCTTTGCACCATTCCCCCCTTTAAGCTTAAATAGTCTTGATCTCGCGGGTGTGAGATTGCTGAGTCCCCGTGACTCACAGATACTTCCAAAAACAGTTGCAGGTGCCGACGATGCCAGTGCAGACGATGGCGTCGATCTCAAGTGGGAGTTCGACGAGGAACGTGGTCGTTACTATGTGTCTTTTCCTGATGATCAGTAGTGGAGCCCAGTTGGGACGATCGGGGATTTAGCATTTGGGGTTGTCTTATTTTCATCTGGATTTTGACCGTAGCCGATCTATATGATTGTATTTTGGATGATGTATGATGATATTTATGTTTTGTGTGAAGTGGCGATTGTAAGCCAACTCTTTATCCCATTCTTGTTCATTACATGGGATTGTGTGAAGATGACCCTTCTTGCGACAAAACCACTATGCGGTTATGCCTCTAAGTCGTGCCTCGACACGTGGGAGATATAGCCGCATCGTGGGCGTTACAAGTTGGTAATCAGAGCCATCCCCGACTTAGGAGCCCCCCTGCTTGATCGAATCGCTGGCGTTGTTGAGTCTAGAAAAAAATGTTTTGAGTCTTAGGATTATATATATCGGAGAGTAGGATTCTTTTTACTCCTCAGTCCCTTCGTCGCTCTGGTGAGGTCTCCTGACGTAGCAGTTTGACTACTCTCTCCTCAAATTTCACTAAAAAAAATTTAGGATCACGCGGGTATCTTGGAATCGTTCCGATGGATTTGTGATGAGAACATTCTTGGTGACTCGGATATTGATCTTATTCTCGGGATGGACTGGCTTTCTAAGCACAAGGCTCAACTTGATTGTGCTGCCAGAGAAATTCAATTGACACACTCGTCTGAGGATGTGATTATTTTTGCCGCTCGTGATGAAACCATTCGGTTTTTCTCTCTCAATGAGAAGGGCGAATTGAATGCCATCTCTCAAATTCCAGTCGTTTGCGAGTATCAAGATGTCTTTCCAGAAGAGCTTCCGGGTATGCCACCTCATCGGCCAGTTGAGTTCGTTATCGAACTAGAGCCTGGTACTGTACCCGTTTGCAAGCGTCCATACAAGCTTGGACCAAACGAGCTGAAGGAAATGAAGAAGCAGCTCGATGAACAAGAGCGTCTGGGTTTGATCAGACCGAGTTCTTCTCCATGGGGTTGTGGTGTTCTTTTTGTCAAGAAGAAGGATGGCACGGACCGACTTTGTGTCGACTACCGTCCATTGAACAAGAAGACAATCAAGAACAAGTATCCACTTCCCAACATCAATGAGCTATTTGAGAAACTCAAAGGGGCTAAAGTATTCTCGAAGCTTGACCTTCGTATGGGTTATCATCAGATTCGCATTCGTGAAGAAGATATTCCCAAGACAGCATTCAGAACAAGTTTTGGTTCTTATGAATATACTGTCGTGTCTTTCGGCCTTGTCAATGCTCCTCCGGTGTTCTCTCGGATGATGAATTTCATCTTCAACCCCTATACCAATGAATTCGTCCTGGTGTATCTCGATGATATCTTGGTTTTCTCCAAGAACAAGCAGGATCATGCCAAACATTTGCGATTGGTGCTCGACAAGCTCAGAGAGTATCAATTCTATGCGAAGTTCTCCAAATGTGAGTTTTGGCTCGATGAAGTTCTTTTCCTTGGTCACATCATCTCTGCCAAAGGCATCGCTGTTAACCCCGAGAAGGTGTCCGCAGTTCTGGATTGGGAACCTCCTCAAAATGTCAAACAGCTTCGAAGTTTTCTGGGTGTTGCAAGTTATTGCCGAAGATTCGTTGAGAATTTCTCCAAGATTGCAAAGCCTCTTTCCAACCTCCTACAGAAGCATGTGAAGTATGTCTGGTCTCCTGAGTGTGATGTTGCTTTCAACACGCTCAAACAGAAACTAGTCACAGCTCCTGTCTTGACTCCTCCTGATGAATCCAAGCCGTATGAAGTTTTTTGTGATGCTTCTCTCCAAGGTCTCGGTGCTGTGTTAATGCAAGAGAAGAAAGTTGTGGCCTATACCTCTCGGCAATTGAAGCCCAACGAGAAGAACTACCCCACTCACGATCTTGAGTTGGCGGCAGTTGTCCATGCATTGGTTACATGGAGACATCTCTTGTTGGGAAGACAAGTGGACATTTTCACTGATCACAAGAGTCTCAAGTATATCTTCACTCAGCCCAACCTCAACCTCAGGCAGACTCGATGGGTCGAAATGATTCAAGAGTACAATCCGAGTATCGAATATACTCCAGGCAAGGCTAATGTCATTGCAGATGCTTTAAGCAGGAAAGCTTATTGCAACAGCTTAATTCTCAAGCCTTTCCAACCGGATCTTTGTGAAGCTTTCCGCAAGCTGAATCTTCAAGTTGTTCCTCAAGGCTTTCTCGCCAACCTCATAGTATCTCCTACTTTGGAAGATCAAATTCGTGAGGCACAACTCCTTGATGCCATGGTGAAGAAGGTGAAACGTGGTATCGACAAGGGTCTTTCCAAATACAAGTGCTATCGCATTGATGACAGAGACACTTTGTTCTTCGAGGACCGGATTGTGGTTCCGAAAGGTGATCTACGGAAAGTCATAATGAACGAGGCGCACAATTCTCTCCTTTCCATTCATCCTGGAAGTACGAAGATGTATCATGACCTCAAGCAGTCGTATTGGTGGACTCGAATGAAGCGAGAAATTGCTCAATTCGTGAATGAATGTGATGTCTGCCGAAGAGTGAAAGCAGAACACCAACGACCAGCTGGTCTCCTCCAACCTCTTGCTATTCCGGAATGGAAGTTTGATCATATCGAAATGGACTTCGTGACTGGTTTTCCCAAGTCCAAGCGCGGAAATGACGCTATCTTCGTTGTCATCGACAAGCTCTCTAAAGTGGCTCATTTCCTTCCAATCAAAGAATCCATCACAGCAGCTCAGCTGGCAGAGCTCTACACCTCCAGAATTGTCTCTTTGCACGGCATTCCACAATTGATTTCTTCAGATCGTGGAAGCATCTTCACCTCTAAGTTCTGGGACTCCTTCCAGAAGGCCATGGGCACAAACATTCGCTTCAGCACAGCTTTTCACCCTCAAACTAGTGGCCAAGTCGAGCGAGTCAATCAAATTCTTGAAGATATGCTCAGGGCTTGTGTCATTTCCTTTGGCATGAAATGGGAAGATTGTCTTCCTTATGCTGAATTCTCCTACAACAACAGCTTCCAAGCGAGTTCGGGCAAGGCCCCATTCAAGATTCTCTATGGCAGAAAGTGCCGTACTCCTCTCAATTGGTCAGAGACTGGTGAACGCCAACTTTTTGGCAATGACTTAATCACTGAAGCTGAAGAAATGTGTAAAGTCATCCGTGATGATCTCAAAGCCGCGCAATCGCGTCAGAAGAGTTACTATGATAGTAAGCATCGTGATTTGGCTTTCGAGATCGGAGACCATGTCTACCTCCGCGTCTCTCCAATGAAAGGCACTCGTCGCTTCGGTATCAAAGGAAATCTTGCCCCTAGATACGTGGGTCCTTTCAAGATCATTGGCAAAAGAGGCGACCTCGCCTATCAACTTGAGCTTCCTTCCAACTTCGCGAACGTGCACGATGTGTTCCACGTGTCACGGCTCCGCAAGTGCTTCAAGACGCCTGAGCGCACTATCAACTTCGAAGAGATTGACCTCCAAGAATATTTGTCTTATCATGAGCACCCCGTTGCTATTCTTGAAGAAACTGAGCGCAAGACTCGCAACAAGTCAATCAAATTCCTCAAAGTGAAGTGGTCGCACCATTCCAACCGGGAAGCCACCTGGGAACGCGAGGACCATCTCCGTTCTGAATATCCGGAGTTCTTTCAGTCCTAGATCTCGGGACGAGATCCTCTCGTAGTGGTGGAGTGTTGTAACACCCCGCATGTAACTTGCCATATTTGTAACTCCGACTCTTGCCATTTCCGGCTATGTGATATGATTTTCCCTCCGTTGTCGGGTTTTGTCTTTCGTTTTGTTTTTGTCATGTCATGCATTTTCATATCATGTAATCATGTGCATTGCATTCGCATACGTGTTCGTCTTATGCATCCGAGCATTTTCCCCGTTGTCCGTTTTGCAATCCGGCGCTCCTATCTCCTCCGGTGCACCCTTCTTGTTTTCTTTCGTGTGCGTGTGTCAAACTTTCTCGGAATGGACCGAGGCTTGTCAAGTGGTCCTAATATATCACCCGGAGACTACCGGTCAAGTTTTGTTCCATTCGGAGGTCGTTGGGTACTCCAACGGTTAACCGGGCCTCCGCAAAGTCCATTTGAGTATCCAGCAAAAACCCCTCCAAAACCAGCCCAAAGCCCACGAAACTCTCTTCCATGCTCTAGGTCGTTCGATCACGATCGTGTGGGCGAAAACCGCACCTCATTTGGAGTCTCCTAGCTCCCTCTACCTATAAATGAGTGGGCATCCCGAAAAACGAAATCTCAGACGAAACCCTAACCCTCTCCCTCCGCGCCACGCCGGACGCGTCCGCTCCGGCCGGACAACGTCCGCCGCGCGCCCGGCCAACCGGAGCGCGCCACGTCACTCCG
>NC_057796.1:472000415-472002576 GCF_018294505.1 Triticum aestivum
ACCGGCCTCCGGCCCCCTCGCCCGCCGGCCCCTCTCCTCCTCCGGCCCGAGCCGGCGAGCTCGAGCTCCCGTTGACCGCGATCCAGATCTGGTCAAAGGTTGACCCGAAACCCCCCTCCGTTTTGCTAAGTCTGATAATTTTTCTCAGCATATGCTCCTGTTCCCGATGCGATAACTTTGTGCATGTACCTCCGATTCGCGCGTATAATATGTCAAATTGTTCGCCTCGTGATGCTCTTCATTTTGTTAAATTGCATCATTTTCATTCGAGGTCATCTTGATGCCCAAATCTTCGTTGGAAGAGGGATAGTTGCTGTTAATCCTCTGGTTCTTGACAGAACTTGAAGATTTGTCTTTTTTGTATCATTTATTCTGTGCATCTTTTGAGCATGAGCTCTACATGTGTTTTGAAGTATGCCATGCCATCTTTCCAGTGGTATAGTCCATGTATTTTTGTGATCTTTGTGGTGACTAGCACAAGCATGCAAAGTAGGCCCCGTAATATTTCTGTTTTCAGGGACTTAGTGATTTCTCTAAGTTTTAGACTGCTGTAATTTTGTTGCCATGTAAACTTGATGCTACAGAGAGATCCATGCATATTTTGGAGATGTTCAGTAAGGATGTTTTGTAGCTATAGTTGTAATTGATCCATTCCTGCAATTGTTTGCAATTTTAGATTGCCATAGCATGACTCAATCTTGCTCTACTTTTGCTATAAAAAATTTCTGGCAGATTCTTAACATGACATGTATTTTTTCCAAACTTATTATAGTTGATCCATAAATGCCATGCATTTGTTCTTGCCATTTATAGCTTCATAAACATGCCATAACTGTAGGTATGCTTGGTTTGTCATGAATTGCTCCGTAGTGAGTGCATCAAACTCACAAAGAGGCCTACATATTAATATTTCTGCCATGCTCTGTTTTCTGCTAAGTCTGAAACCTGATAACGAAACTTGCTATGTTTACATGCTTGCCATCATATCTTCTGGTACTTTTTGGCTTATGGTCAGTAAGGGACTTTTGTCATGTGCATTTAGTAGAACACTACCATGCCTTGTTTTGCTATGCTAAGTTCCTGTAGCATGTTGATTTCGTGCTCTGAACATTGCTACCTGATGCTGTTTTCTGCCATGTCCAGATTTTCACCAAGTCTGTGAACCTGTAATCTTTTGCACTTTTGCCATGCTTGTTTGAGCTTGATATAGTGTGAACTAGCCGTAGCTCAGTGTTCATCTTTTGTCAAGCATCTCCTGTAGATTACTGCCATGTGATTTGTTGCTATGTTGGAGTGTGTAGCATTGTTGCTTGTTGTATTTTAAGTGCTATCTTGCTGTTTATCGCAGATTAGTGTCATTCTTGTTTTGCTTGCCATTTGCAAACCGCGCATCCGATTCCGGTGATCTTTATATCGATTTCGACCGAAATCATCTCATCTTTCCAGTGGCATGCTTGGTTTTCCAAGTTACTGCCATGTTCATCATTTTCCTTACGGAGCACGCATATGCATCGCATATCATATCTTGCATATCATACATGTTTTGCATCATGTTGCTTGCGCATTTCTCGTTGTTGATTGTGGTTCCGTTTGTTTGTGTTCTTGTCTTGGGTAGAGCCGGGAGACGAGTACGCTTACGAGGAACCTGTCGAGTACGCTTACGAGGATCAAGCTTTCGACAACTCTGAGAATCTTGTAGGCAAGATGACCACCCCTCGAAATCACTTCTATCTTTGCTATGTTAGTTGTTCGCTCTATTGCCATGCTCGCTACCTACCACTTGCTATATCATGTCTCCTATTTTAGCCATGTCAGCCCTAACCATCCTTTCCTAGCAAACCGTTGTTTGGCTATGTTACCGCTTTTGCTCAGCCCCTCTTATAGCGTTGCTAGTTGCAGGTGAAGTTGAAGTTTGTTCCATGTCGGAACATGGATATGTTGGGATATCACAATATTTCTTATTTAATTAATGCATCTATACATTTGGTAAAGGGTGGAAGGCTCGGCCTTATGCCTGGTGTTTTGTTCCACTCTTGCCGCCCTAGTACTGTTATACCGGGATTATGTTCCTTGAGTTTGCGTTCCTTACCCGGTCGGGTGATTTATGGGACCCCCTTGACAGTTCGCCTTGAGTAAAACTCCTCCAGCATGGCCCAACCTT
>NC_057796.1:472002890-472024626 GCF_018294505.1 Triticum aestivum
TACTCGTAGCTTGACTTATCCGGTGTGCCCTGAGAACGAGATATGTGCAGCTCCTATCGGGATTTGTCGGCACATTCGGGCGGCTTTGCTGGTCTTGTTTTACCATTGTCGAGATGTTTTGTAAACCGGGATTCCGAGACTGATCGGGTCTTTCCGGGAGAAGGTTATCCTTCGTTGACCGTGAGAGCTTATGATGGGCTAAGTTGGGACACCCCTGCAGGGTATTATCTTTCGAAAGCCGTGCCCGCGGTTATGAGGCAGATGGGAATTTGTTAATGTCCGGTTGTAGATAACTTGTCACTTGATCAAATTAAAATACATCAATCGCGTGTGTAGCCGTGATGGTCTCTTCTCGGCGGAGTCCGGGAAGTGAACACGGTCTGTGTTATGTATGACGTAAGTAGGTGTTCAGGGCCTCTTCTTGGTCATTACTAGATGACGTCCGCTCCATTGCTTCTCTTCTCGCTCTCATTTGCGCAAGTTAGCCACCATATATGCTTTTGCTGCTGCAGCTCCACCTCTTTGCACCATTCCCCCCTTTAAGCTTAAATAGTCTTGATCTCGCGGGTGTGAGATTGCTGAGTCCCCGTGACTCACAGATACTTCCAAAAACAGTTGCAGGTGCCGACGATGCCAGTGCAGACGATGGCGTCGATCTCAAGTGGGAGTTCGATGAGGAACGTGGTCGTTACTATGTGTCTTTTCCTGATGATCAGTAGTGGAGCCCAGTTGGGACGATCGGGGATCTAGCATTTGGGGTTGTCTTATTTTCATCTGGATTTTGACCGTAGCCGGTCTATATGATTGTATTTTGGATGATGTATGATGATATTTATGTTTTGTGTGAAGTGGCGATTGTAAGCCAACTCTTTATCCCATTCTTGTTCATTACATGGGATTGTGTGAAGATGACCCTTCTTGCGACAAAACCACTATGCGGTTATGCCTCTAAGTCGTGCCTCGACACGTGGGAGATATAGCCGCATCGTGGGCGTTACAGCCGTCCTACTCAACCATGCCGGAGCTGATACCCCGACGTCGTCGGCCATTACAAGAGATTGACCTCTCTCATCCACGGCTTCGGACCGGGATCCTTGCATCCCGTCCTCTCGCTTCATCCCTGCCGTCGTCGACCTTGCCGGCGCCGCTCCCATGACCGTCTTGTCCACCGCGCCCCGCCGCCACCATCTACCCTCCTAGATCTGCTTCCATGCCGCGACAGCCATCGCTACCACAGCACCATCAAATTCTCAGTAGATGCATACACGGCGCCGCACCAGAGGCGGTACTCTTTCGTATCTGCTCAACTTATTTATCGCAGCAAGAAAATAGATCGCCACTGCTTTACTCTGATTTCTTGTCCATCACTTACTTGTTAGTTGAAAGCAAACATTGGTTGCGAAGTTGCCTTTGTCCGGTTTGCATCTTTAGATCCGCCATGGCACGCTCAACACTATACTCGCAATGCTTATGGTTTTCCCATTTTATATTCCACACTAGTTAGATGACAGTAGACTAAATTTCAAAATTGGGTCAGTCGATTTTTAAGAGCTCGCCGGAGTTCGCCGGTGCGAAGGAAGGGGCTCGGGTGGGGACGGTGGTTGTGGGGGCGGTGGTGGGGCCTCGCCGAAAGAAGAAAACTCAACGCGGTTGGGGGCGGGGGTGGGGTGGTGGTGGAACGTACACAGGCGGTGGGGGCGGTGGTTCGGCCGGCGACCCGTGCGGTGTTCTGTATGGGAAGCACAGTATGTTCCTTGTCAGGAAGGGGAGCAGGGACATCTGCAGTCGACACCTCTATTGGGCCGGTTCTGCTAAATGATTTCGCACTTCGATTTGGTCTGCCATAATACCCCGGAAATGGTGGGAGCAGCGCGGTCTTTGATAGACTAAACTGATAGTAACAGTTGTGCACCTTCAGATGAATAGAGCTGGCCTGTAGGTGATCGATAGGCTGCATATTAGTAGCGGCAAAACCCTATGTTTTCCAGCCAGTTCCGCTTTCCCAATTTATTTATGGTGGTTATGGTGTACCCCTATTGTCTACACTACGACCTGCCTACTGGCTCTACACTCTCGCTATCATGGTTTGGCAATAAACTTTCTATACGGTATATTACGAACCTATCATCTGCCAACTATCCTTACATCCGGGGCCCCCAACAGGGAGCCTATTTTTTTTGTAGTTGTGCCAGATTATCTTAATCTACTTAACATATTACAGCACACATGGGCTCTCTCATCAGAATCTAGTGATAGCACACAAGGGTTTACAGGAGCCTCTATTATATTACAATATCCTCTGCATTACAAAGATAATCTCACTACTATTTGTGTTTTCATGCTTTACAGATATTGTACGTAATCATGATGAATATAAGAATGCGCTCATCAGAAGAATATTGCGGAACAGTTCAATGGGTAACAAACTTGGCATCAAGGGATTGAGGTCCATTGTGGATGCAATGAAACCCACATGCTCCCGACCTATAGATTCGTGTTTAGAATATGATCCTAATGACTATTCTGAGCTCAGGAGTCAAAGGCAGATGGCCTATCCTGTTCACCCAATAAGGTGTCTGTTCTAATTTGGCAAGGTTTTATTGGTTGCACATATCTTGCATAAGGTGTCTTGCATTTCTTTTGCTTCGTTGCACTGCCATTTGCTTAGTTTACTCATGATATATGTGAAGATGCCATGCCCATCCATTATCAACACCTATTCCATTTGTCGTCATACCATGTTTTTCCGTTCAAATGTTGTTCTTGTTTTTCAGACATCCAAAAGGAAGAGGGTGATTGTAGAACCTGAAGGAGTACATGCAAAGTCCTTGAAAAAGGTGGTGCTACCGGAGAAATCACATAGCACCCGACGTATATTGGCGATAGAACCAGCGCCGCAAAACCTAGGATATCGTAACTATGTTGGTCGCTGCTTTGCTCTTGTGAGTACCTATTGTCCTATCGCTGTCCTTACATTCATACCTGGTGGATTATGTGACATCATTGTGCATTATAGCTTGATTATCCATTGTTCGCTCCAAATCATCAGATCTATATTAATGCTTAAATTAATGTAGAATAAACCCAATGCCTATGTAGAAATTTAGTTCTGCATTGTTCTTGTAAGTATCTGTTGTCCTTATATTTGCCAGCTAGTTCTTCATGTACACTTTGCAGCTTATTTTCCCTTGTCCTCCATTTTTCTACACATCAGATCTACATTTACTCTTGCCAAAATATTGAATAAAACCAATGTTACTGAAGAAGTTTAGCTCTGCATTGCTCTTGTCAGTGCCTTCTTCATGTATGTTGTATTTACATTTGTACTCTGCATCTTAAGTTAAATAATCGCCATTTGTTCCTATATTTTCACATCTATATTTACTCTTAAGTAAATGTAGAATAAAGGCAATACTCTTGAAGAAGAGTGTGAGGTAAACTTCTTGAATTGCCCCCCATCAATATGGACAAGGCCTTTATAGAGCCTGTCTTCACTACTAATGTAAGTTTGTTCCCCTCGAGCCTTCACACTTTGTTGTTTATATTTGGATAGCTATGAGTGCAAATGCTGTTTATTTTTGTCGTCTGCATCAAATTGGTTGTTCAAAGTTTATAAAGTAGAAGTACATAAACATAAGTTTGTCGTTCTCAATTTCAGTCTTTAGTTGTGCAATCTAGTTCCTTATTTGTACCATGTAAATTAAACTAAACATAGCAAGTTATCTTCTTTAGCACTATGTGTATGCTTGTGTTCTTGATCTGTAATCCTATGGTGTGGTGAGACTACCAACGACAGCACAATGTCATATCCTGCTATGTCTCAACTAGGAACAATGCTATATTATATTAATGTTATTTAAATCATGTCTCTTTATTTACCAATCTGAAATGGTATAAATTGACAGTACACTCACCATTCATGCTTATATGTTGTTTAGAACTACATCTATGCTTGTGTTCTTGATCTGTAATCCAGTGGTCTGGTGAAGCTGGCCGCTCCTGCACAATGCCATTTCCTCCCGTCTTAACTATGAACAATGCCTATTATGTTAATGTTATTTTAAACCGTGTCTCTTTATTTCTCACAAAGAAATGAGATGAATTGACAGCGCTAATGCTTATACGTGCAAAACCTGTTATCTACCTACTTGTTTCTCTTTCAGGGTGACAACACTGCTGCTAGGAAGAACTGCCACAATGATAGTGAGACGAACCCATTGTTTGTCCCTCTAACACATATTCCAAAGGAGAAGGAAAAACATATTGACGGTAGGGATACAACCACGAAGTCACATCTTGATGTAGTGTCAAACTTACTCGGTGACACAAGCTCGATGAAGTCGCCACCTGAATCTGTTCGACTTCTTCAGTCTGAAATTCAAGCAGAAATACATGCTTCCGCTCAAATACAACTAGAACTCCAATCTCTATGCAAGATTAACCGTAAGTACAGGACTTCTATTGATGCTATGCAGCTTAAGTTGGTGGATATGAGCGCCAAAGAAGCACAGTCTCATCAGGTTGCTAAGCTGCTTGCGCTGCAGCTGCTGGGCCGGGCTAACCTTTCTTCAACTGTGTTGAAGTGTTGCGGTTCTGTCTATTATTTTGTCCGCCTGTTAACTTCCACTGGTGGCGACCTGCCCAGTTTATGTAATCTGTTGTCTGGTTGCCCTTTATTATCACTGGCGGCGAACTTTGATGCCGAGGGGATGTAATATGCTGTAATTTCTTTGTTGTATAGTCTAGGTTTATTCTTGGTCGGTATGCTGTAATTTAGGCCGGAAGGTTCAGTGGATCTCAGTGTTGTCGGTCTTCAGGGCGGCCCGTTACTCATATGGGCCAAAACGTGGGCCTATAATCATCTTGGGCCATTAGCAGGTCTAAACCTTATGGTTGTTTCCTGCCTTTAACAGGCCGAGTAAAGTTCTGGCCAGCTGGGCCAGAGAATACAATGGGCTTTTAACAGGCTAAAACCTAGATTGGGCTAGCGTTGAGCCGAAAAATTCACGGGCCAATACAGGGCGAAACTGCCTAAGGCCCATGTTTGGCCCAAATAGGACGAGCAGTTAACAGGCCAAAATATATCTCGGGCCCGTTTGGCCCAATAAAATTATGGGCTTTAAGCAGGCCGGTATCTACGCGGTCCATAGGCCTAAAAGTGTCACGGGCCATTATCAGATGGGCTGTAAGCAGTCCGTACTCAACGTGGGTTGTAATTAGGCCCAACTGTTACACGGGCCATTAATAGGCCGGTAGGCCAGTTGGGCTGAAATTTATCCACGAAGACTACGGGTCGTTAAGAGGCCTAAAGTTACTTCGGACAAGAAATAGCCCAATGTCTGCATGGGCCGTTAAATGGCCTAAAGTTAAACCGGGCCGACAACGTCCCAGCTGCACCACAGGCCGCTAACAGGTCAAAACTATTATCGGGCCGAACTGGTAAACGGGCATTTAACAGGCTGAAATACAAACCTATCTTAGAATGGGCCCAAAAGAACAGTGGCCTGTTAACGGGCCTGATCCAATATGGGCCATAATTTGGCCCAAAACACGGCAGGCTGTGCACGGGCCTGATCTGGTATGGGCCTCAATTTGGCCCAAAACATGGTAGGCTGTTAACGGGCCAGCCCACTTGTGCGTGAAAAAACATGGTGGGCCTTTAGCTGGGCCGGCCTTTTCACGGAATGGGCCTCTGTTGGCCGTGCCAGGTGTCGACGTATCATAGGCGCCTCCCGTCCAATGAGTGGATGACATCTATCCCAACGGTGAGCAAACACGTGTTTCCTCCGGCCAATGAGTATTTTACACGTGGAAAATCCCCATTGGTCCGGGCTGTTAACGGGTTATCGGATCCAAAACCGGACCCGATAGCTTAACGGCGTTCCGTTACGGTGGATGCCATGTTTCGGTCACCCTTGACGAAAGCACTTCTATGATGCGTGATTTATCATCATGGAAGTGGACACTTCCGTGATGATAATTTTGGTAATGTCATGGAACACTTCTTCGACAGCACAGGTATGACTATCTTGATTCTGTCATAAAATTGTCATGGATGTACATGCATGACAGAAAACGTGACCTATTGTGACAAACACGTATCATCACGGAAGTGTATTTTTTTGTAGTGAAACCATTTCGTGTAGGCTCTGCATAGACCTTTCCCTTGTATAGACTTTTGGCATGTAAAATGACCTCGACGTTTTTTGGCATTATCTGTAACAACACGGTTCGACGTATTAATCAGGGTATAAAGGAAGCAATTGATCGCCACTTCGTTTGGCAATCATTTTATTTTATATTATCATCTGTATCCCCTCCCTACAGCAGACTGCCACACGTGCATTAGTCCGGCCCTAACACCGGGGGCCGTATTCGGCCCTGCACATTTCAAGTCCGAACACCTATAGGGCACTCTTTGGCATGCCGAATATTGCATTATATGCATCGGCTCCGAATCATGTCTTTGGTCTATAGTTAGGTTGCCCGGCTCCTGTACTTACCACCTTACATTCCGCTCGTTCGGCTAAGGTAGTAAAGGGAGAACTACTGCGATTGTATTTCTGGATCGTCCAGTCAAGTACCTCAGTAGAGAAAGCCGAAAACTGACTGTCATGACGGGCGAGAGCTGGTCGGCGATCCGGCGACATAATATTATACTACAAATCATTAGCGATTCACCCCGTGTTATACGAGGGGCTGGTCTTCGTCCATCCACGTGGAAGAGGCACCGTAATCCAGATAGCCGCACACGCACAAGGGGCTAGTACTTAGCCCCACAGTCAAACTCCTATGGCTAAGTGAAAGTAATAAAGCCGCATAGTCCGATTGCCTGGTTCACCTCGCGGACACCTCCTTTACGGACCAAGACGTTGGATAAAGTGTGGTCACGCGTTATGCCGAACACCCCTGTAGTATCTACATGGGGACTGAAGCCGACGACTGGCAACTTTCAGAAATATAACAATAAATGGCCGCACAGGAGGAAAAGTCGCTTGAATAGAGGGCGCAAAACGTAGTTATATAACAGCATGGGTTCATAGCATAGTTTGTACAACCCAAACACATTTAATCAAATATTACGCACATTTAATCAAATATTACGTGCTTAGAACACTGACCCTCTATCTCTCAGGCTCCTTCTGGGACGTCGTCGAAGTACCTTTCCGGCTTCCGATGAACTTTACATTCGGGCGGGCCTATGGTGGCCACTTCAGTGGCCTTCATCTTTGCCCATTGCATTTTGACGCGGGCGAAGGCCATCCAGGCACCCTTTATGCAGGCCGAGCGCTTCACAGCATCAAACCGCGGACGCCCGTCAACAAGCCGCGCCACCAAACCGAAGTAGTTGCTAGGAATCGGCTCGGCCGGCCAAAGTTGGACTATCAAGTCCTTCATAGGCAAACCCGCCACCCTATGCAACTCTACCAGCTGCTTCAGTTGGTCGTTAAGAGGCGTCGGGTGTCCCGGTGCGAGAAATTGCGACCAGAACAGCTTCTCGGTCGAGCTCCCTTCCAGGGCTCGGAAGAACTGCACGGCATCGGAGGCACTCTTCGGAAGATCCGTAAACGCCTCGAGAACTCCACACTCGTGTGAGCAAAGGGTACTTTTGACTTCCAAAGACACTCTGCAAAAGAAAGGCCTTACTAGCCGCTATCTGCCTCGCCTGGTGGATCTCTTCGCGAGCGCTCCGGGACTCACTCCGCGCTTCTTTGGCATCCTGGAGAGCCTTGGCAAGCTCGGACGACTGGGCCGAAGTCTTCTGCTCCAATGTCTCGCATTTGCTGATGGCATCCTTCAGCTCGTGCTCGATTTTGGTCACCCGAGCTTCTTGTCGACGGCAGGCAGTTTGTTCGGCCTCTAGTTCAGCAGCCGCTTTATCAGCAGCTGCCTTATTCGCCTCTGCTTCTTTCTTGGCCTGGGTGAGGGCGCCTTTGAGGGTCTTGACCTCGGCTGCGCCAACTATGCTCATAATCAAAGCATTCTATGAGTTAACCCCTCAATATAAATATCACCTTTGATATAAAAATAAATTTTTAACATCGTACGCATACCTTGCATCTCGTTGAACCGCTTATTAATGCGGTCGAGTTCCTCATCTGCCACCTGAAGCTTTCGATTGAGTTCAGAAACTTCTGCGGCATGGGCGGTTGCCGCCAACATGGAGGCCTGTTACAATAACAACACAATATGTTACTCTCCTGAATACTCTGTGGATCCTCTGTCCGATTTCTTTTAAACCGGACAGAGCCTTAGGGGCTACTGTCTGTACACAGGTTTATTCTTCTATATGAAAAGTTTTTTAGAACATTACGTCGCATAGCTCAAAGCCTGACAGTAGGCTGCAGAAGGCTTCTTTCAGTCTGTTTTTAGTACACTGAACCTTCTCCGTAACCACACCCATCAGGGTGCGGTGCTCTGTCACGACGGAAGCACTTTGCAGCGCTCCTTCCAGAGCATGGGGCACCTCCGGATTAGTGGAGGCTGCCGATGGAGCTGGTGCTCCACCCCCCTCTTTCGAAGGGGGCTGCTTATCCGATCCCGGAGCCATGCTAGCCTCCGGAACGGTGTTCGGCTAGGGCCCGGATTGTTGGGGCTCCTCGCTGTTGGTTGTCATAGGGGTCGCCTCCCCTAGGTCTTCGGTGACTGAGGTATTAACCACGGGCGCTCTTTCGACGGCTTCGCTCGCCTCCTCTCGGCCAGGGGATGTCCTTAGGGACGACACTTCGGTGTCCTCCATGGCGATAGGCGAGGGGGCTCGCAACGGCGTGTCACTCTCTGCCATTTTGGGCGGCAGAGAGTTCCCCTCCGACAACGGAGTATGCGGGAGCACGCGGGGAGGGCTGAAAGTCAAATAACAAAATAACTTACATAATGGAAGCAAGTAGACCAAACATAACAATGAGTTTCTGAATACTTACGATTCGGCCAGGGGCTTCACCCTGGGAGGTCTTTTGGGGACTTCGGACTCTGAGTCTGAACTGTCCGGGAGGGTCAGTTTCCCCGTATTGCGCGCCTCCCCCTCTGAGTCTTCGAAGGCCGCCCTTTTTTTCTTCCTCCCCTTAGGGGGGAGTCGCTTTCCACCTCCTCCTCTTCTTCTTCCTCGTCTCCTTCATGGGAAGAGAGGGCTTCGGTCTCTTCGGACACTGTTTCCGAAGGACCCTTGGGGCGGGGGCCACCCTTGGCCTCCTTGCCTTTCTTCTTCTTGGTTTTCTATCGGGCGCCGGGACCATCATCTCTGTTAGCTGGGGTGTGGCCGGGTCCTCAGGCAGCGGTGCCGGACGATCTGTTCCGCCTTTGCCTTCCAGACTTGTAAGGAAAGCAAGCAATATAATTTCTATTATATCGGAAATATCGACCGGATAGGTCTTCAGAAATATTATGCTTACCGATGTGGCCGGGTTCTCGATGTCGAGTCCGATGTCCTCGGTCTTCTTCGGCCACTTTTTCTGAGCCTTGGAGAGCTGCTTCCATATATCTTCGTGCGTGGTGCCGAAGAAGCGCTTCAGGGTCCGTGGCTCCTCCGGATTGAACTCCCACATGGGGGAGCCCCGGAGTTGGCAAGGAATGATGCGTCGGAAGAGCATCACTTGAATCACGTTTGTGAGACCGGTGTTTTCACCCAACATGTCGGAGATGCACTTCTGGAGCATCTTCACCTCCGATTTGGACCCCCAATCAAGGCCCTTGGCAGTCCATGAAGTTAGTCTCGCGGGGGGTCCGGATCTGAAATCAGGCGTGGCCGCCCAGGAGGAGTCGCAGGGTTCGGTGACATAGAACCACTCCTGCTGCCATGCCTTGACTGTTTCTACGAATGCCCCTTTTGGCCAGATTGCATTGGGGAGCTTGCTTACCATAGCTCCGCCGCAATCCGCATGTTGTCCGTCGACCACCTTCGGCTTCAGATTGAAGACTTTAAGCCACAAGCTGAAGTGTGGGGGGTGCGGTGGAGAGCCTCACACACGACTATAAAAGCCGATACGTGGAGGAAGGAATTTGGGGCTTGATCGTGGAAACTAGCCCGTAGAAAAACATAAGACCCCGGACGAAGGGGTGGAGGGGCAATCCTAGCCCCTAAAGAAATGGGGGATGAACACAACCCTCTCACCAGGCTCTGGAGTAGGAACGACCTGGTCTTTATCTGGAATCCTATGCGCGATGTCCGCGGACAGATAGCCCGCGCTCCGGAGATCCTTGACGTCCTTTTCGGTGATGGTGGAGGCCTCCCACTTGCCCTTGGAGCCGGACCCGGCCATTGCTGGGAAGGGCGGCGGCGGTGGAGGAGGTCAGAGTAGTGGGCGCTGGAGCTTGGAGATTGAGAGACAGAAGCTAGAGGAAGGCGTGAAGAAAAAGGAGGGGTCTTTACCCTTTTATGGACGATGAAAATCCCAAGCGTCCCCCTCTTAAACCATAAAACTCGCCTGCTCCCAACGAGATCGTGCGTAAGGTGTGGTTGGATTACCCAAACCATATTGATGAGAACCCCGTAATGGGCGGGCATGATCTCTGTTTTAACAAGACGTGCCAATGGAGGCTAAGCCTCGAAACACGAGGCGAGGAGCATGAAAACGGTTCGAAGTGTTGAAAAGTCAAGTGTGACGCTTCGTCAAAAGAGTTGTCAGTAAAGGCACAGTTTCTATTTGGACGCCATGCTTTTGTGGCTAAGGGTTGTATTAATTATGCAGAACCGGACACAATCCCTTCATGCAGGAGGCCTAATTAAAATATTCAAGAGGAGGAACCCGCCTTGCAATGCCAAAGACAATCCGCGTGCCGAACACATCGTCATTGAAGACTAGTTCAGGGGCTACTAAGGGAGTCCTGGATTAGGGGGTCCTCGGGTGTCCGATCTATTCGATATGGGCCGGATTGATGGGCCATGAAGACAAAGCGGAAGATTATCCCCCGTGTCCGGGTAGGACTCCTATGTGCGTGGACGGCAAGTTTGGTGTCCGGATGTACTATTTCCTTCCCTTGCAAACAAACTTTGTACAACCCTAGGCCCGTCCGGTGCATATATAAACCGGAGGGTTGGGTCCGTAGAAAGGGGGAAGATTGATAGGCTAGACAACTAGGGTTTAGCCATTACGATCTCGAGGTAGATCAACTCTTGTAACCCTTATACACACCGAATACAATCAAGCAGGACGTAGGGTTTTACCTCCTTTAAGAGGGCCCGAACCTGGGTAAACATCGTGTCCCTATTGTCCCTTGTTACCATCGATCCTTAGACACACAGCTTGGGACCCCCTACCCGAGATCTGCCGGTTTTGACACCGAAAAGGGCCCCGATCTACACTTCCACCAAGAGATATTTGATTCCCCAACCGAATCCCTAGCGGACCTTGTTACTCTTGCATGTTTGAGCACCCTAGACGGAAGAGGTCACCTCGAAGCCACAATCCATTATGGTGAAGCTTCATGGTGGTCTTGGGAGCCTCCAATTAAGTTGTGGAGAGAGCCCCAACCTTGTTTGTAAAGGTTCGGTTGTCGCCTTCAAGAGCACCAGTAGTGGAATCTCGACATCTTGCATTGTGCGAGGGCATAAGGAGAATACGGTGGCCCTATTGGCTTCTTGGGGAGCATTGTTCCTCCACACCGCTCCAACAGAGACATACTTCCCCCAAAGGGAAGGAACTTCGGTAACACATTCTCGTCTTCAACGGCTCCACTTGCGGTTATCTCTTACCTTTACTTTGTGCAAGTTTGTATTGTGGTCTATCTCTTGCTTGCTTTTGTTGTTGTTGTTAGCATCATATAGGTTGTTCACCTAGTTGCATATCTATACAACCTATTTGTTAAGAAAAGCTAAAAATTGGTAGCTGCCTATTCACCCCTCTCTAGTTAACCATGTCGATCCTTTCATTGGGGATATCGATGAAGATGTGAACCATCGAATCAAAACTAGACAGATGAAGTGGCATAAAGCTTCTAGTGTTCTCTATGACAAGAGATTGTCATAAAAGCTAAAAGGCAGATTCTATAGGATGGCAATTTGACCCGCAATGTTGTATGGCGTTGAGTATTGGCAGACTAAAAGGTGACATGGTCAACAGTTAGGTTTGGCGAAGATGCGCATGTTGAGATGGATGTTTGGTCACACAAGGAAAGACTGGGTCCGGAATGATGATATACGAGATAGAATCGGGTAGCAACGATTAGAGAGAAGTTTGTCCAACATCATCTGAGATGGTTGGGACATATTCCGCGCTGGTCTTCAGAAGCTCCAGTGCACAATGGACGGCTAAAGTGTGCTTATAATGTGAAGAGAGGTCGGGTAGACCGAACTTGACATGGAAGGAGTCTGTAAAGAGAGATCTGAAGGACTGAAGTATCACAAAAAAACTAGCCATGAATAGGGATGCGTGAAAGCTTGCTATACATATGCCAAAGCCATGAATCGGTTGCTACATCTTATGATTTTCAGTTTTAGCCTACCCAACTTGTTTAAGACTAAAGACTTTATTGTTGTTGTATTACAGCTCTTGGCCAGGCTTGGCTCACTGTCTGTTAATTTGCTTTCCTTCTATTTCTCTTAGGAAAGGAGGGAATACCCTAATCTTTGCGGCAAGTGGTACAAGCAACCTCATCTATCGCAAAGAAAAGTGTAACGCCCACACGTGTGGGCGTTAGCCAACTCACCCACACGCCTCCATCACCGTCCAGTAACTTCTGCACAAATCTTGGCACGAATTAGCTGATTTTTTATGCCACGTAGGACAACTCGTGTGTGTGGTGTGTGAGAGAGGTCGCCCACACATCTGTTTTACCACACGAAGGAGCCGGTGTGTGGGCGTTTAGCAGTTCGCCCACACACCAGTTTTTAGTCACGTACAAGGGCTGGTGTGTGGGCGTTTGCCATCTCGCCCACACGCCCGCCTCCTCTCCCACACCCAAGCTGCCAGTTGCCAAGCGTTTTGCAGTGTACATGGCAACTACCCTAGTGTGATTGCAAGCATATGGCAACTCTCTCTTTTTTTACCCGAACATGTCAGTTGCCATATGTTTTGTATGGTACATGGCAAACTGCCCTAGCGTGCACGTAGGCAGATGGCAACTCTTTTTTTTTACATGGCAACTGCCCTAGCGTGCTTGTGAGCACATGGCAACTCTTTCTTTTACCCGAACATGTTTTTTTGCCATGCCTTTTTTTTGTAGTGCTACATGGGCAACTGCCTAGTGTTAGTAGGTGGCAACTCCTAAAGTTTTGAAATCATGGAAACTGCAGTAGACCAGACCACACATGGCAACAGCTGTAGTTTTCCAAAAAATGGCAATCTGGAACTTTAACCTGAGATGGCAACTGCAGTTGAGCAAACATGGCAACCGTAGTTCAGCGACATGGCAACTGCACTTAAACGAACATGGACGAGGGTCCGGCCGATGGCAACTGCGGGCGCGCGGTAAAGTGTCACGTGGGGCGTGCGGGACCACGAGGTACGAGGCCTGACGTACCGGGCGTGTGGGCGTTATCTATTTCGCCCACACGCACGCATGTAAGAGGGACCGGGAGGGAAAAAACAGGCGTGTGGGCGCTAGTTATTTTGCCCACACACAGGCGTGTGGGCTGGTCCTCTTAGGCACCACACAGAATCTGTGGGCAGATCCCTTAACGCCCACACGTGTGGCAGTTATCGGCGTCCATTAATTTTTATGAAGTATATCAAACTCAAACATCATATGTTTCCTACTTATAAGGATTGGTATTGATGGTAAGTTCACATGTAGTCTTTTCCAAATAAACAAATACACATATTATCATCCTCACATGTGAAGCTAGCACCCTTTCAAGAGATATATCAACAAATGTACTTTCCTTACATGTGGGATCTATCACAATGGCATCTCCAACGATGACCAGCAAATTTTGCTTACGCATCCGTCCGCAAACGGGGGGACCAGTCCGCGAACACGGATGCGGGAGCCGGCCATCCAGTGTAATCCCGTATATGTCCGCTAGTAAAGGGCGATTTGAAATTCAAATAAAAGTCCGATCCAAAGCGCACACCAGCGCCTGATCACATGCCCGATCACAAGCAAAAAGAGTCAAGTATGTAATTTTTTACATGCCCGATCACAAAAGAATATAAATCCGACAGTCCGTGCAAAAAAGAGATTTTTTGCCATGCCGGGCTGGCAATCCGAGCCTCCTCCATGCTCAATGTGTCGTCGTCGTCGCGTATGCAACCTCCTCCTCCTCCTTGTCCGCCGCCTCCAACTCATCTTTCTGTCGCTGCAACATCTTATAGCGGACGACTTGCACGATCTTTCTTGCGTCCGCATCCAAAGACTCCACCTTCAAGGACAACATCTTGGCGTCCTCCGCATCAGTTGGGATCTTCACCTTCTTTTCTTCGAGCACCTTCTTATCCTCGAGCATGGCCTTCTTCTCTTCGATCAATGCCCTCTTCTCTTCGAGCGCTAGCTTCTTCTCGGTCACCTTTGAACCTCTCCGCCTTTTCTCCTCCTTGATGTCCAAGCGCTTGACGTATGCCTCCCCCTTAGTGAATAAGACGCCCTCGAGCCTCTCCGTCATCTCGACCACCGCACCTGCTCCTAGCCATGAATCAGATCGAAGCTAGTGGCCAGCCATGCATCGCACAACAACTCATCCTCCCCTATGTTGAAGCTTTCTCATCTTCCCTTCTTTAAATCGTTGCACAAATCATCCGGATCGATCTTCGCCCTCGCCATCCTCATCCTCCTCCGCCTGTCCGGCGGCCCAACCTGCTGTTGTGTGCCTATGCCCGTCTAGGTCACCGTGGTTGTCGTGGACTGCCTACCAAGCTACTTCACGGCGTAGTAGTTCGGAGCCTTGTAATGCTCTAGCCTCCTCTTTGACGCGGCGATTTTGCCGCGTCGCCTAGTTGATATTCCGGTCGAGGATGATGCTCGGATCCTCCTGCACCTCCACCACCTCCATCTCCGGCAGGTCCTCATCCGGTCCATGCGTCAGCGCCGGCAGCGAAGAAGAATTTGGAAGAAAAGGATGGGAATTGGGTGGAGAGAAGCATGATGGAAGATGAGAGTGGGGGGGTCAGCAAAAACTGTGCGGATGCTACAAATGGGCGGACTCCATCTTCCTTTTGGGTGGGCCATGGGTGTAAGAGTCCGACATGTCTCGTGTCCGGACTCCCGCAAAGCCCCGCACGTTCTGGACTCTCGTGTCTCTTCACCGCCGTCGATGACCTCCGGGCCGCCAAGTCATGGAGTACCAAATGGTTTACAGCAAAAAACGACCATACCGGTCGAACACGAGATTACATAGCTTATTCACATAATCTACTATTGATACACCAGCCAAAATGGTTGAGCAAACCCGTGCAATCGTTTCCCAACGGTTGCACCCAAATGCCATGAAGCCTCCCACGCAACCACACGCTGCGTTTATGAGCATGTACCAATTGATGACATAGCTGTGAAGATCAATTGCATATTATTTTATGAAATAGACGATCTGTTGAAAATTCACCCATTCTGGCATTTTTAAATTGTCCAAAAATGACGCAAACTCTCACACGGATTTGGTCGTTCAAATTATGGTGCCCAACAAAATTTGGTATACTTGTTGGTAGTGATACATTGAAAGTAATGTAAATTGAGCACCAAATCATTATAGGGAACGGACGTGACAAAAATATACTCTAGATGATAAATAGTTCCCCATGGCCTGGAAAATAGCGTGGGAAGCTAGGTTGTAAACTTAGTGATCTAAATGCTCTTATATTTCTTTACGTAGGGAGTACTTGACAAAAATATAGATGATACTCCCTCTTTTCCGGTTTATAAGAGCATGGTTAATAGTATAGCCAGCTGCTGGCTATAAGCCAGTGTCATGTCATTTACAGCCCATCTTATAGTCAACATGTACAATAGGAGATGAAAAAAGTGTACTACTTTTTTATTATGTGGCCCACCTTTCATTCCCACAAAGTGCCTAGGAGCACGTGCTAGAGCTGGCTCTTCACGAAGAGCCCGCTTACCTTCTCTCTCCTCTTCTCTTTCCTCCAACTAAGCAGAAATATACTAGTTTATTCCTTATAGCCCGCTGACTCAGCTCTATTGTACTTGCTCTAAGGCTCAATTCAAAAATCTCACCAACCAAGGTAGATGGTGAGTGGTGGAATACTTTTTGTAGTTTGCAAAAGCACCCAATTAATGCTCTTGTTTTCCTCAAAAAAGTATGTTTACCAATGCATTAATTGCAATGCATGCATGCATAAATTACATGCATTGGTCAATTTTCTCTTAATATTTGCATGCAATGATTTAATGCACCTTGGAATCTGAACATGTGATGGGAAACAACCAAATTGAGCCTTATAAAATGGAAAAACTAAAATTTTGAGATAAGCCCTATAAACCGGAAAGGAGGGAGTAAATACTATTTTTTTAGATGATAAATACTATTAGTACATGGTTCTCAACGCAGGTCAATGCTCGGAATACGTATTGATAGTGCCACGCTTGGATAGCAGGCCATTTTTGTTTACCTCATGGGCAACTCGGCTGTCACTGTGCCGTCCGTTGCGTTGGTCGACGATCGGATGCTTTGGCTGCACGCGCATGCGTGCCACAGTGCGATGGACAGGCTTCATGATTACCCGTGTGATTGGCAAGCAGTAGTATCGTTGTGTGCTACTGCTACCCCCCGGACTTGGGACCGTGAATGACGCCGTTGTATTTTGGTTCGTAGAGTCTTACCTTGTACGACGGTGCGATCGTACTTGGTAGTACGTAGCCTCGCACGGTTGTGTCGTGAGCAGTAGAAGAAGCGACTGTGTGAGCTGAGTTCTTCGACCACTGCGCATTACAATGCACTCGTCTTACGCTAGAACGAGACCACCGGAGTGGCAAAACCAAGCATAAAAAAATACACACATGAATAAAGCATGGTCTCTCTCGTGCAAGCGAGAAAAGGATAGATAGATTCCCGTCTTTTACCACGGGTTACAAGGATGCGCCTCGTGCCACTTGCTGTCCGTCACATTGGGACAGACAGAGCACCCTTTTTTCTCCCCATATAAACGCACGAGAAGAGACAGGTCCATTTATATGTGGCAGGCATGTACTACTGCTTCCGTCGTGACCCTGCTGAACCTCGGAAAATGTTGCGCCAGTCAGGCTACGCCTAGGCGAGAACAGAATCTTCACCGCAAAATCTACAGTCAAAACAAAGAGTCGATGTGACATGTGCTGCAGGTCTGAGCGCGTGCCTATCCTGTTGGATAAGTACCAGGTCACCCGATAAAAGAAGCTAGTCTACTCGTGAATTGTGTGCAGAGAATCTTGTTCCTTTGGACGACTCACTCACTGCGTAGTAGGAGTAGAGTAGGAATGAGCTAATCCCGGTTCATTAGAAAAATGAATCAGCTTATTGAGGAGGAGACCGGCATTGCTTGGGAAGAGCGACACGACACGACACGACGCGAGCGAGCTTAATTTGGGCAAGCAAAATTGTGGAGAGTGGCAGGCATTGCTGTGCTGGTTTAACTAGGAAAAAGGCAAGATCCGTAGTTTTGTGAGCCGTGAGGTTTCACTGTTCAATGATGCTATTGTGAGAGCCATCTAGGGGAATCTTCAGGCATCAAGGTGAGTAGGATGATTGTGAAATTCCAGTCCTTGAAAATATCTATCTTTGCTTCGAGGTGAATGCCCGACCTCATGATTTTGATCCCCGGTTTGGCATAAGGCTGCGTGTCCACTCCTCCTAGCCCTTTAGCAATCGATCAAATGCTGCGCACCTAGACCCGTGGTTTGCCGATGCAAATCAATAGGACGCACCGTACATACATACAGACCTATTGGACGGTATCCGTGTCACCCACCTCAGCAACGGCTTGTTGTTAGTGTTATCATCTCCATTAATGGTGTTGACAAATAGGAGCAACGTTTGGTCACAAAATTCAAAAATGTGCAACAACTACGGTTGACCTCCTTTCCTGGCTAACATGAAAAAACAGATTATGAACCGAAATTGAAACAACGCAACCGTACTACTCCCTCCGTTCCAAAATAGATGACCTAACTTTGGCCATCTATTTTGGAACGGAGGGAGTATCTATTTACGATAATTTGATTGCTCACAACATCAGGCTTCTCTCATTCTTATTTATATAGCTGCTACTTTACCGGGCCGGAAAAGTGACACCATCACGTCTCAGGGTCGACAGTCCTTAACTAACCATATAATAAAAACCCCAAATGTGCAAACTCCAAAGCTAGCATTTCCCGGACATACCGGCCGGCGACCGGGACACCCCAAACCACTCCACGAACTACACTGACTTGCTAGCACGGTGAGTGATCTACGGGTCTCTGCTAGCTGCCGCATTCTGGTTCCCGTAGTAAACAATGCTCCTCCTGCTGCATGGGTCTAGCCGCTGCATTTTACAAGGGCACATTTTAAGCTGGCACGTCCTGAGCTGCGATTGGCAGGGCATGGCGGATAAATGCAAATGTGCAATCACGCAGCAGAGCACGGATCAGCTGCCTGGACCAAGCTAAGCTAGGCCCGTGTCGCAACCAGAGCACGGACCAGGACCGGGCCTGCGCCAACTCGGAAGGGTTCGTCTGATTTTTCCCGGAGAAGCCGGGGCGCGCTGCACACGTCGCTGGCCTTTTGCGATGCCCGAATGACCGGCAGATGTTGCCAATGCCTGGCAGGGGCTCTATACTAGAGTAGGCGTGAGTGACCACATCACGAACACAAAAGTGAGAGACTGATGCAGAGGTGAAAAGATGCGCGTCGACTATCTACCTCTGCATGCATGCATGCTTGTGTTTCTACTCCTTGGGCATGGTAAAAAGATGCACATATTTTCGATTGTGACAGCACACGTTCACGACATCTTTGGATACTATTAACAATGGGAACCATGGAAACCAAAGAAAAAAGGTAACACGCAAGAATTTGACACGAGTATAAGTGCAAAAAAGGGTTTTAAAACGGAGAGAGGCGTTTTGGCTCCCAGGATCATCTGCACCTGCGCTCAATAAAAATTTCAAAACAAAATACTAAAAAAAATCAAAAAATTCCATTTTTTTTGGCATGGTAGATAATTTGGTGTGTGATGTACGCTCCAAATTTCAAATCATTTGGACATCTGAGTACCTCTCGGCAAAAAGACAAATTTAGGGTCTGTTAAATAGTGTACTGTTCATATACTGTTCTGACCCAATTTATCTTTTTTGCTGAGCGCTACTCAAATGTCCAAATGCTCTGAAATTTGGAGCACACCTCACGCACCAAATTATCTACCTTGCATAAAAAATTTGGATTTTTTTTTGAATTTTTTTATGAATTGTTTCTTGAGCGGGTGCAGTGAGCCCGAGCTCAGAATTGGATATTCGTTTAAAACGCATCATAGCAGCAGGACCTGACATGACGGGAAACATGAAAATCGTCTCGACTCAATGTGAATCCTATATACCTAAGAGATTCATCTTGACTATTTTATTTATCTTGACATGCAAGCTATCCACATCATCAAGGAGGTCCACCGTGTAAAAATGCTTTCCCATTAACTGTTCGTACACATGCTCCCACTCATTTTTCATGCGCATGCAATCTGCCACATAGAACCATTAATTGTGTTTTCGTGCACTCTCAAGCAACCACGTCATCATAGGTTTCTTTAGCTATATGTATATGTTTTGACGTCATCCGATCCACTCCATACATATAACACGAGTCCCCGGCCAACCATGTGGTTAGACTTATCCTCACTATCTTATTTATCTTGACATGCAAACTATCCACATCATCGAGAAGGCCCACCATGTAAAAATGCGTTCTCACTAACTCTTCACGCACATGCTCCAATTATTATTTTTCATGTGCATGCAATCTGTCACATATAACCATTAATTGTGTTTTCGTGCACTCAAGCAACCACGTCATCCTAGGTTTCTTTAGCTATATGTATATGTCTTAACGTCATCCAATCCACTCCATACGTACAACATGAGTCCCTTCCAACCATTTGGTTAGACTTAATGTGTTGTTAATGCTTTCATTTGATTCTAAAAGCGCAAACAACCGTCTTTTCTCATTCCCAATCTCTTGTGCATTCTGTCCATGTCTCTTTTGCTCGCAACAGGCCAGAGAACTGCGTTAGATGCCTTCGTTCCCTCGAACATACAATGTTCCAAGCAACCATTTAATCCCAATTAATTCCATTGCGTACGGTGAGGTAGTTCATCAATTTTTTCCTTTTTATACATCCGTCTTTTCTCATTCCCAATCTCTTCTGCTTTCTGTCCATGCCTCTTTTGCTCCCAACATGCCAGAGAATTGCGTTAGATGCCTTCGTTCCCTCAAACCTACAGTGTTCCAAGCAACCTTTAATCCCAATTTAGTTCCATTGCATACAGTGAGGTAGTTCCTCAATTTTTTCCTTTTTAAGAATCCATTATTCTCATGCAACCGTTTAATCCCAATTTTATTCCGTTGCATACACCTGGGTAGCTAATCAGGTCTTTCATGACTAACTAAGGTTCACCTAATGGGGAAGCATGCATGGTTGTGCACGTGTAAAAGATAAACAAAAAGAATTGGAGCTACCTGGGTATATGGTGGTGAACGAGCTACCTGGTTAAGTGACCTTCGTCTCTTAATAGAAAATCAACTTATGAGTGAGCTAACATTTTTTTTCATGCGAGCTATTTTTTTATGAATGCACATATGTAGTTGATATCGTTGTTCTAGGTTTAGCCAATGGTTGAGATGTCTCCACTGTCTCTACACAACACGGTTTACATCTCATATCACCTTGCTGATATATTGCAAAGGTAATAGATCAGAACAAAAATCACACCTATTTTTTTTATTTTTCATCAAATTTGCTTTAAATGCTTACCCTAAACAATATTTCTTTCATACAAAATTATTTACATCTACTTATACTATGTTTCATAATATTTTTCATGTTTTTAAACATAAAATTATTTATTAAAGGTCCCGCAGCAACGCCCAGGGTATCATCTAGTAAGTAAAGAAACTAGTCCCTACAACTTGGTTCAAGTGGATGTTCAACGTATATCGACATACACATCGGGCATATGAAACTAGTCCCTAGAACTTGGTCACCGGCATATCCTACATCCACACTTCAAAGGGCATTCGTCGAAACAAAACAAATCCCGATGATCATAATCGCACCCTAATCCTATGAAATCCACACAATCAAGAGACAGAGCCCTTCCTTTGATATGTGCTAACATATGACTGAAGTGCATCAGATGCACAATGGTTCTCTTTGGTTCAAATGAGTTTCAAAGATCTTGCTCCCCAGAATTTTTCTTAGGGAACCGCTTTGGTTTGTAGGTAAATTTGCGCAAACAAATTAAAATGCTCGACTTGCGTACATTTTCAAAGAAAATTTGCACGAGTTTCAATAACACAAGTAATGCGGATATTCATGTATTTTTCAATGATGCAACCAAACACTTGTTGGCTTACGGATCGAATCGAGGGGTGGTCGGCACGGGATCAAACAACAAGAACGAATACAGATGAGTTTTGGGTTGCTCCAATGCATAACTTTTCGGACTTTTTTATTTCCCTTATATAAGACTCAAAGAGCCGACCTCGCATCCAACACGGCCTATGATACTTGCTCAACACGACGCAGCTTTAATCACATATCAGTCGGGTTTAAACTTGCCTTCTATCTCTAACAAATTGAAGCTATCACGACTCAGAACGAACAAATTGGGTGGGCCAGGACGGTCC
>NC_057796.1:472024906-472027173 GCF_018294505.1 Triticum aestivum
CGCACATGTTTGTCTCCGGTTTGCGGGACAAAACATGCTCGAACCGCTCGGCGGATCGATACAACCACTTGTTGAATGGCTTCCGTAGTTCGAACAGTGTGGTCTGAACATGTGTGAGCGGTTTGAAGATCGGCGTTGGAGATGCCCTTATCCTGTTATCCAGGCCACGTGACAGCAGATTCAGATACTCCACTTCACGCTCAAAATTCTGAATTTTGGATAATGGCCTTGCATTTCTACCCCGTAGTGGATTTACAATAGCTGTGTACTGCCTGAACTTGGAACGCCTGACGGCACCGAGCAAGAAGAGCAGCAGCAGTAGTACATCACATCATCTATCCCTGTCCACTCTCCATAATACACGGGCTCAGCCTGTCATCCACATTAAGTGTACTGCTACTACCAATTCCATACAGTATTACCCGCACCGGTGCAGAAGTGAGTACTTGTGGCAGGCAGCCCTGCGGCGCACGGCACTGACTGTATTATTACGCACGTACGTAGGTGTGGACCCACGCAACCACCCGCGCCAGTCTGTCTGCTACTCCTACTCCCACTCCGCTTCGGCGCCACGTATCTGCAGCTTCTTGTCTCGTGTACAGGCCGGCGTACAGCTAGGTAGGAGTATCCGAGTATAGTATAGCACAGTACAGTAAGAAGCTACGCACAACATCATAACAGTGACATGCACCGTGGTGTTTAATGGACGCACCTCCCCTCCTGCAACCCGGGCGTCCATTACCCGTGCCCCGTAGCCATCTGCCCGTGTCCCCCACCTCCTCCACAAGAGAAATCCTCAAGCTCAGGCCCGGAGCGGAGTAGGAGCAGCGGCACCGGCAACATTAACACGGCGACTCTTGTCTCGTCCCGGTTCGTTGAGCCGTTCTGGTCTGACGCAGACGTTAATGTCCGTGCGGTGGCATGCCACCTCGCCATTATTGGCCCGGCCGGCAAGCCCCCGTGGTCCATGTCGGTCGTCGATGGAATGGAGGAGCGCGTATCACCGGTCGGGATCACATGTGGTACTACGTCCTACCACTACCAGAATAACTGCTTGAACCGACGGCCTCGTCTACGTCGGCATAGATGGACCTATGCCGACGGCCAAGGATAGGCCGTAGGCGTATAAAATCCGTCGGCATACATCCATCTATGCCGACGGGGCCGTCGGCATAGACGAGGCCGTCGGGACCGCTCGAGATACGCCTACGGGGACCGTCGGCATAGGCCCACCTACCCGGTCAGCGCTGACCGTTTGACGGCGTTGAAACTACGCCGACGTGAGTTAACGGCGGCCGTCGGCATATCTATGGCAGAGGTATGCCTACGGCATAGCCGTCGGCATAGACCTGGCCCATGCCCCTCTGCCACGTCATCGATCCGTGTCCGCAGCTACTGCCGTCGGGATATGTTTATTTAGTTTTATTTTTAATTTTGCTTTATACTATCTATGGCAAAGGTATGCCTACGGCATAGCCGTCGGCATAGGCCCCTCTGCCACGTCATCGATCCGTGTGCCATGCCACGTCATCGATTCGTGGGACTGCATCTCCGTGTGTGCACAGATGGCCGTCGGCATACATTTATTTTACTTTATTTTTTATTTTTACTTTATTTCGTTATTTTTACTTTATTTTAGTTTTTGTTTTTCAATAAGATAATTATGCCTTATCTTAAAAAACATACCCCGATGGTATATCGATTGCCCCCCGTTACGAACGTCGCTATTGCCGTGTCACGGAGGGGGGAAACGGTCGACACGGAGGGAATTCTGGTTGGTGGGGGGATTCAGGGTGTAGCTATGTCACCGAAACATCGCACGGGTCCCGATGCATATGTGAAAGTGTTCAGGCATGCGTAGACGCCCGTCTTGGGGCTCCGCGGTGTGCCCCCCCTGCACGCAAGGCAGTGCCCCCCTGCCGTCACTTGGAGGGGCCCAAACCCCGGAGATGCGTGCCACCTCTTCAGACATGCCACCACACCGTACGGCATGTATGAGGTCCCGGTGCGACGCTCGGGTGGCATTGCTACCCCCGTAGGCCCCCCGTCCCGCCTAACCCTGTAGCGTTTGGCCACGGGATCTAACCCTTTGACTTTGCACGGACGGGCTTTGAGCAGTGGACCTATCCACCCGGTTGTGTTAGGTCAGCCCATAGGAACACTTTGGAGCAACATCTGGGCCAGACCCACAGCAAGATCCCCTCCGTGTAGACCCGACGCGTCCGTTTCCCCCCTCCAGGTGCCGGCGGCGGCGCCGTCCGTGAGGG
>NC_057796.1:472027398-472031461 GCF_018294505.1 Triticum aestivum
GGGGGGGGGGGCACACCCCGGAGACGCGTGCCGGGCGTTTGCACCCGCCACAACACTTCCAGACTTGTGAGAGGCCGCCTACGCAAGATTTGGCGGCATGCTAGCCCCGGAGGCTGCCGGCCACAGTCGTAGACACGCGAAGAGCAATCCGCGTAGAGGGAATTGTTCAAATACTACTCCATCACGAACAATTATGAAAAGTTACCATCAGTCCTACAACACATGTGCCCACGTCGTGTAAAAAACTCATGATTTTATCGGGCTCCGAGTATTTAATAATATTCACGCCGCATCGTTACCGCAGAACGTCTACTACAGTGTCATCGCCGTTCGTGAGGCGGGGCACACCCCGGAGACGCGTGCCGCCTCTTCAGACATGCCACCACACCACCCCGCATGTATGGGGGCCCGGTGCGACGCTCGGGTGGCATTGCTACCCCCCAGGGCCCCCGTTCCGCCTAACCCTGTAGCGTTTGACCACGGGATCTAGCCCTTTGACTTTGCGCGGACGGGCTTTGAGCAGTGGACCTATCCACCCGGTTGTGGTAGGTCAGCCCATAGGAACACTTTGGAGCAACATCCAGGCCAGACCCACAGCAAGATCCCCTCCGTGTATACCCGACGCGTCCGTTTCCCCCCTCCAGGTGCCGGCGGCGACGCCGTCCGTGAGGGGGGGCACACCCCGGAGACGCGTGCCAGGCATTTGCACCCGCCACAACACTTCCAGACTTGTGAGAGGCCGCCTACGCAAGATTTGGCGGCATGCTAGCCCCCGGAGGCTGCCGGCCACAGTCGTAGACACGCGAAGAGCAATTCGCGTAGAGGGAATTGTTCAGATACTACTCCATCACGAACAATTACGAAAAATTACCATCAGTCCTACAACACATGTGCCCACGTCGTGTAAAAAACTCGTGATTTTATCGCGCTCCGAGTATTTAATAATATTCACGCCGCATCATTACCGCAGAACGTCTACTACAGTGTCATCGCAGTTCGTCAGGGGGGGCACCCCCCGGAGATGCGTGCCTCCTCTTCGGACATGCCACCACACCACCCCGCATGTATGAGGGCCCGGTGAGACGCTCGGGTGGCATTGCTACCCCCAGGGCCCTCGTCCCGCCTAACCCTGTCGCGTTTGACCAAGGGATCTAGCCCTTTGACTTTGCACGGACGGGCTTTGATCAGTGGACCTATCCACCCGGTTGTGGTAGGTCAGCCCATAGGAACACTTTGGAGCAACATCCGGGCCAGACCCACAGCAAGATCCCCTCCGTGTAGACCCGACGCGTCCGTTTCCCCCCTCCAGGTGCCGGCGGCGGCGCCGTCCGTGAGGGAGGGGCACACCCCGGAGACGCGTGTCGGGCGTTTGCACCCGCCACAACACTTCCAGACTTGTGAGAGGCCGCCTACGCAAGATTTGGCGGCATGCTAGCCCCCGGAGGCCGCCGGACACAGTCGTAGACACGCGAAGAGCAATCTGCGTAGAGGGAATTGTTCAGATACTACTCCATCACGAACAATTATGAAAAATTACCATCAGTCCTACAACACATGTGCCCACGTCATGGAAAAAACTCATGATTTTATCGCGGTCCGAGTATTTAATAATATTCACGCCGCATCGTTACCGCAGAATGTCTACTACCGTGTCATCGCCGTTCGTGAGGGGGGGCACACCCCGGAGACGCGTGCCGACTCTTTGGACATGCCAGCACACCACCCCGCATGTATGATGGCCCGGTGCGACGCTCGGGTGGCATTGCTACCACCCCCAGGCCCCCCGTCCCGCCTAACCGTGTAGCGTTTGACCACGGAATCTAGCCCTTTGACTTTGCACGGAGGGGCTTTGAGCAGTGGACCTATCCACCCGGTTGTGGTAGGTCAGCCCATAGGAACACTTTGGAGCAACATCCGGGCCAGACCCACAGCAAGATCCCCTCCGTGTAGACCCGACGCGTCCGTTTCCCCCCTCCAGGTGCCGGCGGCGGCGCCGTCCGTGAGGGGGGCACACCCCGGAGACGCGTGCCGGGCGTCGCACCCGCCACAACACTTCCAGACTTGCGAGAGGCCGCTTACGCAAGATTTGGCGGCATGCTAGCCCCCGGAGGCCGCCGGCCACAGTCGTAGACAGGCGAAGAGCAATCCGCGTAGAGGGAATTGTTCAGATACTACTCCATCACGAACAATTATGAAAAATTACCATCAGTCCTACAACACATGTGCCCACGTCGTGTAAAAAACTCGTGATTTTATCGCGCTCCGAGTATTTAATAATATTCACACCGCATCGTTACCGCAGAACGTCTACTACAGTGTCATCGCCGTTCGTGAGGGGGGCACACCCCGGAGACGCGTGCCGCCTTTTCGGACATGCCACCACACGACCCCGCATGTATGAGGGCCCGGTGAGACGCTCGGGTGGCATTGCTACCCCCAGGGCCCTCGTCCCGCCTAACCCTATAGCGTTTGACCACGGGATCTAGCCCTTTGACTTTGCACGGACGGGCTTTGATCAGTGGACCTATCCACCTGGTTGTGGTATGTCAGCCCACAGGAACACTTTGGAGCAACATCCGGGCCAGACCCACAGCAAGATCCCCTCCGTGTAGGCCCGACGCGTCCGTTTCCCCCCTCCAGGTGCCGGCGGCGGCGCCGTCCGTGAGGGAGGGGCACACCCCGGAGATGCGTGCCGGGCGTTTGCACCCGCCACAACACTTCAAGACTTGTGAGAGGCCGCCTACGCAAGATTTGGCGGCATGCTAGCCCCCGGAGGCCGCCGGACACAGTCGTAGACACGCGAAGAGCAATCTGCGTAGAGGGAATTGTTCAGATAGTACTCCATCACGAACAATTATGAAAAATTACCATCAGTCGTACAACACATGTGCCCGCGTCGTGTAAAAAACTCATTATTTTATCGCACTCCAGGTATTTAATAATATTCACGCCGCATCGTTACCGCAGAACGTCTACTACCGTGTCATCGCCGTTCGTGAGGGGGGGCACACCCCAGAGACGCGTGCCGCCTCTTCGAACATGCCACCACACCACCCTGCATGTATGGGGGCCCGGTGCGACGCTCGAGTGGCATTGCTACCCCCCGGGCCCCCGTCCCGCCTAACCCTGTAGCGTTTGACCACGGGATCTAGCCCTTTGACTTTGCACGGACGGGCTTTGAGAAGTGGACCTATCCACCCGGTTGTGGTAGGTCAGCCCATAGGAACACTTTGGAGCAACATCCGGGCCAGACCCATAGAAAGATCCCCTCCGTGTAGACCCGACGCGTCCGTTTCCCCCCTCCAGGTGCCGGCGGTGGCGCCGTCCGTGGGGGGGGGGGGGCACACCCCAGAGACGCGTGCCAGTCGTTTGCAACCGCCACAACACTTCCAGACTTGTGAGAGGCCGCCTATGCATGATTTGGCGGCATTGCTATCCCCCTGGCCCCCCGTCCCGCCGTGTAGACCTCATGGGCGTCGCTGCCGCCATGTCTCGGAGGGGGGAAACGGCCACCACAGCTTACACACGACAAACAGACAAAAAGTAATAATTGAATTTATAAGAAAACACCGGCATCCATCTTGGAAAATGGACTATCACGGTGAAACCTTCAGACCCGGGCACCGGGCTGGTAACTGAACGTTTCACCGTAATTGTCCATTTTCTTAATAGAAGTCTAATGAATACCGGAGCTCACGTCGTATGGATTAGCCAACTATTTAAACAGGTCATGTTGCTTGCCTTTGGGCCAGGTGGGACTATTTTTTACATTGTGCTGAGAGTCACACATATGCCGCAAAAAAAGGAAAGTATCTATGCCGACGGCTTAGCCGTCGGCATAGCAGCGCACACGGCCACTGATCGATGACGTGGCAAAGGGCTAGGCCAATGCCGACGGCCAGGCCGTCGGCATAGGTTGACCTTATCCGCTGCGGTTCGCCCCCGACCACTCATTCCCCATCACCCCCTGTCCCCCGACCCACACCCGCGTCGCCGCCCACCACCCCCGCCGCCCGCCCTGCGCACGCCACCGGCGGCCCCGAGCCCGCCGCCGCCCGCGCCG
>NC_057796.1:472031930-472073293 GCF_018294505.1 Triticum aestivum
GCCTCCCCGCCCCAACTCCGGCCGGCCCTCTCGAAGGTGAAAATTTTATGTATTTTTTAGTGTTTTTTAGTAATTTTGTAGCTAGTTAGAAAGATAGTTAGATAGGTATTTAGGTAGGTATTTAAATAGGTATTTAGATAGTTACATACATAGTTAGATAGATAGTTATATAGATAGTTAGATAGGTAGATTGTTAGATAGATAGTGAGATAGGTAGTAAAAAAATTGGTTAGATGAGATGCTATATGTTGCATATCTTGAAAAAAAATTGGTTCGATGAGATGAATCAATGATTATGACGAATAGGTGATAATGATGATGATGAATATGTGATGACGATGATGAATATATTGTTAACGTTGTTAGTTTTTTTGCCTACATGATGCAAAAATAAATGAATGCATGTTTAAATGTTTTAAATATGCTCTATGAGTTGTGATGTTCTAATTTTTTGTAGCGATGGAATTTGCAGGCTTTGTGGTTTCGCATTTCATCGGAGTGACCGTTGTCCGACGCGTTGGTCCCCCTGAGCATCCCTCTGTTGTTCGACTACTTCCTCTACAGCCGAGGGTGAGCTACAAGTCCATCTCCTCCATTTTTTCATATCACTAGATTTCATTCTCAAGTCAACTGGCGTAACCTAGGCGTCTCCCGTCCGAAAGGGTTGCATCGATAAATATGCATTCAATTGCATATTTATCACCGCAGCTCTTTCGGATTGTCCGGCGTTTTCCATGGACAGCCCGAGGATGTGTAGATTGGGTATGTTCTCCATGTTCTACCCCGTTCCGAGACAGGATTTCGGTGGCGCCTCCCCATTGTTCTCCGGAGCACATTCTCTCGGCTATTTGCCGAGACGTGTATCTGGAGAACAGCGGGGAGGTGCTGCCAAAATTTTGTCTCGGAACGGGGTAGAATGGAGAACGTACTCAATCTACACCTCCTCGGGTGGGATTAGGACCCATCTTTACCTATTAGAGATGTAGGTGGATTTAACGTGGTAGAAACTGAAAATTTGATGTGATTAATTTAAGTGAATCCTTAATTATGTTGTGTGGCTTGCAAAAAAGCAGAGGATGGCAGATAATCAGTGGATGTACAGTGGTTTTATCCGTCGGAATCAAGTAACATCAAAGTGGATCGCGAAAACCGATGTGTATTTGAAGGAGATATTCCGTCGTCCAATGAGAATTATCCTAACATGCCCCTGTGCGAGATGTGCCAGACGTCACCGTAGAAATCAGACGGACATGAGTGAGCACCTTCGCATGCACGGATATATGCCAAACTTTGACATGCCGCCGATAAACATAGCCGAGCAGGACCGTGGTAGAGAGGAGGTGATGCGACAACGCATCGATGGATATGAGGACGACGGGGTTAGGGACATGCTAGATGATGTCATTGTTGCAGAAACGGCAAATGCGACACCTTCAGAGAATGAACCAGAGGAGCCGGAGGCAACCGCAAAGGCCTTCTTGGAGGTCTTGGCCTCGTTGAAGAAACCTCTTTATGCGGGTGCGAAAATATCTCAGCTGGATGCCATCTCGCAACTGATTGCAGTCAAGGCTGAGTACGGCTCTAGCCAGAAATGCTTCGAAGCATTCCTGGGAGTATGGGCTAACAGCCTCCCTGAGGGTCATGAACTGCCGAAAAGCATGTACGATACAAAGAAAATCATGAATGCACTCTCTATGGATTATGAGAAAATAGATGTTTGCCCGAAGAATTGCCTTTTGTTTAGGCACGAGTATGCGGATGATAAGTACTGTAGGAAGTGCGGTTCGTCTCGGTACATTGAGGTGGTCGGTGAGGATGGTGAGAAAAAGCAGCTAACCATCCCCGTTAAGGTTCTTCGGTATCTTGATTTTATATAAAGACTGCAGCGCCTTTTCATCACGAAGGAGTCTGCCAAAATGATGAAGTGGCACAAGGAAGGTATAAGGTACAATCCAAAAAAAATCGTACATCCATCGGAAGGGGAAGCATGGAAGTCGTTCGATGAAGAATACCCCGAGGAAGCAGCCGAGGCTGGGAATGTCAGAATAGCCATATCAGGTGATGGGTTGAATCCATATGGTATGTCGTCCAATCCATACAGCTGCTGGCCCGTGTTTGTAATTCCGCTCAATCTTCCTCCCGGTGCCCTAATGCAACGGAAGACTATGTTCTTGTCGCTCATCATTCCGGGGCCTGAATACCCGGGGAAGCAATTGGGTGTGTTTATGCAGCCGCTGGTGGATGCTTTGCACCATTCTTGGTACTTTCCGAGGTTGACATACGACCGGGATCTGCAGAGAAATTTCTTGATGAAAGTTTGGTTGCACTATTGCATGCATGACTTTCCCGGCTATGCTCTATTCCGCAGATGGTGTACAAGTGGAAAGATGCCATGCCCAGTGTGCATGCAGGCTCTGCGAATGATTTGGCTGAGTAAGGGTGGCAAGTATGTAGCCTTTGACTTGCATCGACAGTTCGTCCCTCCAGACCATCTAGACAGGGAAGACAAGAAGAACTTCACGAAAGGCCGGGTTGTTCATGAAGTAATCGAGATTCCAACATTTTCGGGGGCAGATGTTCTTGCTCAGCTAAAAGCTCTCAAGCCTAAAGTCAAAGGCAAAGGCAAAGGCAAAGGCAAAGGCAAAGGCTTCGAGGGATATGGTGAGACACACAACTGGACTCACATTACCCCCTTCTTGCAGCTTCCCTATTTCAAGGACCTCAAACTTCCTTACAATATTGATGTGATGCACACCGAAAAGAATGTGGCAAAGTCCCTTTTCCACACGATCCTCAACATTCCTGATAAGATGAAGGATAACGTTAAAGCTAGAGCCGATCAACAGGGAATTTGTGATAGACCACGCCTGAACATGAAGCCTCCCACAGGCGGTCGAAAAAACTGGTTCAAGCCAGATGCTGACTTTGTCCTTAAACCGCGAGAAAAAAGGAAGTACTTATCTGGCTGAAACAAATTTTGAAGTTCAACGATGGTTATGCATCGAATATAAGTAAGGGAGTCAATCTTTCAACGGGCAAAGTGACCGGCCTGAAGAGTCATGACTACCATGTATGGATTGAGCGGATAATGCCGGTGATGGTTCGAGGCTATGTCCCCGAGCATGTCTGGCGAGTGCTTGCCGAGCTTAGCCATTTCTTCCGCACGCTCTGTGCTAAAGAAGTACGTAAAGAGGTGATTGAAAATTGCATAAGAAGGCACCGGAGTTGATAGTCAAGCTAGAGAAGATCTTTCCGCCAGGCTTCTTTACTCCGATGACACATCTCATTCTGCACCTCGTGAAGGAGGTATTGTTGGGGGTCCTGTGCAGAATCGCTGGCAGTACGGCCCTGAGAGACAGAACAAGCATCTCCGACGGAAATGTGGAAACAAAGCTAAGATTGAAGCTTCCATAGCTGAGGCATTTATCCTAGAGGAGGTGTCAGACCTCAGGACATCATACTATCTAGACCACGTTCCCCATCTGCATAACAAGGTGCCTCGATACAATATAGAAGAGCCCAAGTATCAACCCATGCTCCATCTATTCAACGCGCAAGGTGGGAGGGCTGGGGCCTCGAAATCTTATAACATGCCACGACAAGAGTGGGAGGACCTCATGTTCTATATCTTGCACAACATCAAGGAAGTTGAGGAAGTGTGGATGAGGTAATACCACTACACCATTCCTTTATGTCTTCCACATCGTCATGTTCCATGTTCACTTAGTCCCGGTCTAACACCGCTTTTCTTTTTTTAGTGATTTCGTTCAAGAGGAATGGACGAGAATGAATCCACCTACTGAGGCGGAGGCACTTACTCTTCTCCGTCATGGAAACCCTGGACGTAAAATTTTTGTTGCTTGGTTCATGGAGAAAGTAATTTTCCACACTCCCCTATTAAATACCTAGTTCAACATTTATTAGTTAACCGAACTAATGCACACAACAATTTCAATTATACTTGTAGGGAAAAGATCCGAACATATCTATGGATGATGAATTGAGATGGGTTTCCATGGGTTTTGACCCTGCCGTCATGACATGTAAAAAGTATGATGTGAATGGGTATCGCTTCCATACAGAGGAGCACCAAAACAGCCGGCCCAATCCCAAAACTATAAATACCGGAGTGTAGACCCCCAGTCAAAATTCAGTAGACTACTATGGAAGGGTACAAAATATATACGAGGTTAAATTCCGCCAGGGGCGTGAGACCCTAAGTCTGCCTGTGTTCAAATGCCGATGGTTCAATCCACGGGAGGGGGTAAAACATAGGCCTTCCATTGGTTTGGTCGAAGTTAAACCATGAACCGTCTATGCCGGAGCCGATCTCTTCATTGTGGCTACCCAAGCTACACAAGTATATTATCTGCCTTACCCATGCCAGAAAGAGTATCTAAAGGGTTGGGAAGTTGTGTTCAAGGTGTCGCCACATGGTAAGCTACCGGACCCGAATGAAGACGATTACTACAACATTAACCCCATGACATACGAGGGAGTGTTCTATCAAGAGCAACCTGATGATGATGTGGTTAGAAACGATGACGCTAGACCATTGGGTGATGATGATGTGGATCCAAACGTCGACGATGCACGGAATGATGGTGAGACCATTGTCAATGAAAATGACATACTTATGCTAGAAAAGTTAAACGAAGACGCTGACGACGAGGAAGAGCCTCCACCTCCGTCAGACAACGAAGATGATATGATTGATAGTGATGATGAGACGGATCGAGAAAGAGGTTACAACAGTGATGATTCATATGGGTTCTAGCAGATGTACGTTTCAAGTCTTTTTTTCTATAGTTTAGGAATATGCCTTTTTATGCATTTTTATTAATGTGTTTATTATCATGCCTTTTCCTTCATTTCATTAATTTACTAATTGCTTATTCTCTTTTCAATGCAGGCTCATGGAACATGGGCAAGGGGAATGCCGACGGCGTGGGTTTCCTACGCAAGGTCGTCGGCCTGCCTAGTCGGAGTGGTCGAGGACGTAATCCTCCCCCTCGGCTACTTGACGATGACTCCTCATAGGGAGGTCGAGGGAGAGGTGCCCCTAGAGGAGGAGGGGGCGGGGGGAGAGCCTCTAGAGGGCGAGGTGGTGGGGGGAGAGCCACTACAGGGGGTCGCGGCCAGAAAGAGCGCACCCTCACCGACTTAGGGGTGTTGTCTTCGAGGCCCTCCTCTAGTGAGGTACCCTCTGGCGAGGAGGAGGACGAGGAGGAGGAGGAGGAGGAGGTTCGGGATGGGGCCGAGTAGGAGGTGGAGGAGGAGGCAGGCGAGGAGGAGGAGGACGAGGAGGAGGAGGAGGTTGGGGAGGGGAGGCAGGCGAGGAGGAGGGTGGTGGCGGGGATGATGGTGGTTACAGGAAGGGGGTTGAAAACAAGGGGTGGCTGCGTGGTAACGCAAAGCTACCAAAGCAGGTTCCTGCTACTGAGGAGCAGAAGTGGCTCATTGAGCCCACGGGGAAAGAGTAAGTTCCACTTTATAATAATTTCATTATTTTGCTTGTCACATGCTTATTCCGGTTGTTATTTATTTTGCTTGTCACATGCTAATAGTTCATTCTTTTGCAGCAACTGGATATATTCTAAAGGGGTCCGTATACCCAACAGCCTCATCACCGTCTTGCTGAAGATATACTGGTCGGGGTTGTACTGTCCGGATCCAGTCAGGAACCCGGCCGTCGGGTTTTGGCCACGAGCTGGGACCACTGGGAAGCGGCCCTCCACGCGGACCATGAGACCCATGCCAAGGCCGTGATCACTACTTTCTGGGTGAGTTCTCTTCAGAAGCACAAGTACATTCTAGTTTCATGAATGATTTAACTCATGGCTTCTTCCATTCTTGTTTCATGCATGATTGTAGAAATTCTATCGAGTTCTTCCGGAGCACAGGGCTAGAGCGGACCAGATCGTGCTACGCCAATGCAAGAAGAAGGCTCGTCAGATGCAGTACGAGGTGCGCTATTTGGCCATCTCGACATACTACCACGACTATCTTGGTGTGAAGATGACCAAGGAAGAAGCGCGGAGGATGGGCATTACCTTGGAGAGGGACGAGTTCTTGGCGGTAAGTGTAAAAGATTTTTCATTATGCTTTCATTACCTTGTGGTACATTTCACTGTTTTGTGTTGACATGCCATTATGCTTTTATTATGTAGGTGTGTCCAATTGGTGTTATGGAAAAGACGAGTCTTGGGCGGCATTGGTGGATCTTTGGTGTGATGAGGCTGGAGCCTGGGCGGCTATGAGAATCAAAAACAAGGCTAACCGAGGGAAGGAGGGAGTACATGCTCAGGGAAACCAAAACCACTATCTCCAAAAGGCAGTTAATGTATGACTAACCCCATTAAACATTCTTCTTCTTCTATTTACCATCACTTTCTTATGTATGACTAACCTCTATTTGGTGGTGCAGGAGGAGAAACTGAAGCGGCTGCTCTCAGACATGCAGGCGTGGGAGATCGCCCATACGCGGAAGGACCCCAAGCCTGGCGAGCCAAGTACTACGACAAGACGACCGCGGGGAGGAAGAAGGCCTACTCACTAAAAAAAATACACTTCCGTGATGATACGTGTTTGTCACAGTAGGTTGCGTTTTCTGTCATGCATGTACATCCATGACAAATTTATGACAGAATCAAGATAGTCATACCTGTGATGTCGTAGAAGTGTTCCATGACATTGCCAAAATTATCATCACGGAAGTGTCCACTTCCATGACGATAAATCACGCGTCACAGAAGTGCTTTCGTCAAGGGTGACCGACACGTGGCATCCACCGTAACGGAACGCCGTTAAGCTATCGGGTCGGATTTTGGATCCGATAACCCGTTAACAGCCACGACCAATGCCAATTTTCCACGTGTAAAATTCTCATTGGCTGACGGACCGACACGTGGACCGGCCCAAAAGTGGCCCACAAAGTTTAAATGGGCCGGCCCAACCGAAGGCCCATAAGATTTAGCGGACCATAATGGGTTGGCCCAGCTAAAGGCCCACAAAATTTAGTGGACCATAATGGGCCGGCCCAGCTAAAGGCCGACACGATTTTGCAGACCATAATGGGCCGGCCCAGCTAAAGGCCCACAAGATTTTGCGGACCACAATGGGCCGGCCTAGCTAAAGGCCCACAATATTCTATAGACCATAATGGGCCGGCCCAGCTAAAGGCCCAACATCCTCTGTCAAATCGGCCCGTCAACGGCCTGTCCTAAACTTGTCATCAACGCGGCCCATGGTCACTTCTGGCCCGTTAACAGTCCGCTAAGTAATTGGGCCGAATTACGGCCCGGTGTATTTCCGGCCTGTTAAAGGTCCGGTTTCATTTGGGCCCATTTACAGGCCATCAAAACTTTCGGCCCATAAACGACCGTGAAGGATTTGGGTCATATTCGGCCATGTCTGACATTCGGCCTGTTAGAGGCCCACTATAGCTTTGGGCCACTTTCGGCCTGTTGTCATTTTTGGCCTGTTAACGCCGGACGTAAACCATGGGCCATATGTGGCCCAACGTCATATCGGGCCCATTAATGGCCCATATAAAAATGACGATAATCTAGCCCGACCGAAGTTCCGGCCTGTTAAAGGCTCGTGTATTAGGTCGGCGCATTTACGGCCCGTCCGAATTTCGGCCTGTCAAAGATCCGCATCGTAAATGGGCCACCATTTTCAGCCTGCTAAGTCCAGTGGGTTATTTGGCACAATCAGGGCCCAATCTCACTTTCAGTCTATTAAAGGCCCATGTGTTTTATGGGCTCGAGATATTTACACCTGTAAACAGCCTATTTTTACTGAGGGCCCAAATTATGTTTAGGCCTGTTAAAGGCCCACTATGGGCACATGCCTACCAGAAAAATATGAGAGCTTATGCTGATTTAGGCCCAGATATTTTTAGTGAGCTACATGCCAATTTCGGCCCGTAATCGTTTTTAGTCCAATTGGAATGGGCCCGACGAATGTTGGCATGTTGGGCTCCTACGAAGCTTTCGGCCGAATACATTACTAAGATAAACCTACACTATACAAAAATAGCGTCGTAATTACTGCAGCCTGAGGCAGCATCATAAATGTTGTATCACAACAAAATAAATTCCAACCATACAACAAAAGGCCTGTTGGCATAAAGTTTACAGTCCTTCCAGATAAAAGCACCATCAGATGTATAGAAGCACAGATCATTTGACCTGAGTGCTAATGTTTCAGGCTGTAGAATCTGAAGGAGCAGCACGATCTCCATGTTTTTTCCGCCATTGCTCTTGAACAACGAAGCGAATGTCTGATAGTCTGGTTTCAAAACCATTCATATCTTGACGACATTTCTCAACCACTATTCTTGTTTCCGAAACAAGTCCATTAGGGATTGGACTTGTGTCTGGAGCACAGATATATCACTCTGTCTAGCAGGAAGATTTTGTTCAGTAGGCGATTTGGACGAGGTTACCTTGACAACCAACCCAGAATTACGCAGGAAGGTGCTTTTTGCACTGTTAGTGGAGAGATACTGACGCACTACAGCAAGAGGTGACATTGTGCCTGTAGTAGCCTCGTCACCTTCAGGTGGTTGTGGCTGTTCAATCATTTGTTCCGTAGCTTCCTGAAAGTTTGAACTTGTAGATTAGTGTACCAGATAAGTTACTAATGAGACAAAAACAAACAAAGTAGGTTAAACGTTTATACATAACTTATTTTGGTGAACTACTGTAATACATTAGCATGTATTGTAGTGCCAACTACATAATAAAATCACTTTTGGAACATATGTCCATGTAGCATGCCTACTGTATTGTCTATTTCCTCACATTCGTTGACATCTAAGGATAAAGAGACATGGTTTAAAGTAGGATGAACATAGTATGACATCATTCATATCATGGGCAAACAGATATAAAACAAACAGGCTATTTTATCATTGTGTGCGCATGTGAACATAACAACTAGATTACAGATCAAGACCAAAAGAATATCCTTCAGCTCTTTTAAACCATGTAAGGTGAAATGATACGTTAAGACAACTGTGAATAAAAGTGAACAGAGTAACTGAAATTGGCTGCAAACCAACTAGTTAAATGAACACATCACAATACCAATCAGTTCAAGGCAGGAGGAGTAAGGACTTACAACAACGGCTTGAACTGGTGTGCTCATACCCTTCATCTTGCTGGTGTGGCAATCCTTGAATATTTGCACTGCATTCGGTTCAGGTTCTTTTTGGTCCGCACGGGCTTTCCTCTGTATTTGGAACAAGTCAATATAGATACGATAATATGGCACACAAAAAAGAAGGAAGTAGCAGCTATTTACAAGAGCCTCGCAGTGTGCAATATAGCTACGAGATCCTGTTGTCTGTTGGAATTTCACTTTAGAACGGTTGGTTTTGTTCTTCAAACGGTTAGCCTAGAAGAAGATACACTTGTAAGGCACATACATAAATACAAGTTCAATATGTGGTCTGATCAAATACATATAGCCTACCTGATACTTTGGATTAGACCAATGTTTAACAAGCGCTGTCCAGTCTTCATCTGTAATATATTCCACTGGAGATGTTTGGGCGATTTCATTGTTAGCCTTGCCTTCAAAGTGAGATTTTCTAAGGTGGTACCGATACTGTCACAGAGCAGACTGAAAAACATGAGTGCATGCTTGTTTAGTTGCATCATCTTTCGGATCCAACTTGAACCTCATCTGTTGAAAAAAGAATGTGAGTCTTATTAGGAGGAAGCTAGAAAGTATGGAACAGAGCAAGACAATATTACTAATTGCGATGAGTAACATTACTTATGGATAAATGGTCAAGGAAGGTGTTAAACTGGGTATTGTCTTTCTCATTCCTGTACTGGATCCACGTTGGGAGGATACGTGCATGACACCTAACGGCAACGGCTGCCTCTGATACTAACTTGGCTGACTCTGTAGCATCACGTGGCCTTTTTAAACTTGCCTCAAAATGGATCTCCATTCTTCCTCCTTTAGATTTTGTTAATCTGTCAAGCATTATCCCTGATGTCTGTTTCCGCTTGCACCGTGGTGCTAGTTCAACAACGAATATGGAAAGTGTTAGTGTACATCAAACTGTGAGAGTACATATAAAGGAGCATACAACTGCAACTTGACTCGGTCAGGTACCGTCTTGGTGTTGATGCTCATGAGGTTCATCTGATCTTGCCAAGTCCTGTTGTGTCAGCAGTGCTTCGGAAGTAGTGTTAGGTGTGAAGGCAGCTTGGGAACTGGCCAGTTCCGAAGCAAACGAACGAGTAACTGGTTGAGATGCTGGTACAGTTGAAGCGGATGCTGCAGCTGGTGGAGCAGGTGATACTGTGTTTGTAGATTTAGCCGGTGGACTTGGACCTTCTACTGCACTATAAATACCAGCAGAATCTCAACGGCAGAACCTTTTCCATTTCACCCGACGAGTAACAGCACTCCCTACTATATTATTTTCCTTGCTCTTTTTTGACTTTGCCATGTCAAGCTGTACCCACAACACAAAATAATAAAATCACTCTTCAGAACTCATTGATGCATGATACAGACAAGCAATACTTTGATGTAAGACAATCGTATGAGGATGGAATATGTAAGAAAAACAGGACGGCATGACATATTCACAGCTACGATGTGCAAACTAAGCAGAAGGATTTTCAAGAAAATAGAAGTAATGCAAGCTAGACACCATATGAAAGATGCAACCAATATTACTCTGCCAAGTTAAAAGTGTCTTGTCATAAGTGGCAATTCGAAAAATTAGAAGCAGTACAACGTAGAAATCAATGCAAGATGCAACCACTATCAAACTGTTGGAAATATGCCCTAGAGGCAATAATAAAATGGTTATTATTGTATTTCCTTGTTCATGATAAATGTCTGTTGTTCATGCTATAATTGTATTAACTAGAAACCGTAATACATGTGTGAATACATAGACCACAACATGTCCCTAGTAAGCCTCTAGTTGACTAGCTCGTTGATCAATAGATGGTTATGGTTTCCTGACCATGGACATTGGATGTCATTGATAACGGGATCACATCATTAGGAGAATGATGTGATGGACAAGACCCAATCCTAAGCATAGCACAAGATCGTGTAGTTCGTTTGCTAGAGCTTTTCTAATGTCAAGTATCATTTCCTTAGACCATGAGATTGTGCAACTCCCGGATACCGTAGGAATGCTTTGGGTGTACCAAACGTCACAACGTAACTGGGTGGCTATAAAGGTGCACTACAGGTATCTCCGAAAGTGTCTGTTGGGTTGGCACGAATCGAGACTGGGATTTGTCACTCCGTATGACGGAGAGGTATCTCTGGGCCCACTCGGTAATGCATGATCATAATGAGCTCAACGTGACCAAGTGTTTGGTCACGGGATCATGCATTACGGTACGAGTAAAGTGACTTACCGGTAACGAGATTGAACAAGGTATTGGGATACCGACGATCGAATCTCGGGCAAGTAACGTACCGATTGACAAAGGGAATTGTATACGGGATTGATTGAATCCTCGGCATCGTGGTTCATCCGATGAGATCATCGTGGAACATGTGGGAGCCAACATGGGTATCCAGATCCCGCTGTTGGTTATTGACCGGCGAGTCGTCTCGGTCATGTCTGCATGTCTCCCGAACCCGTAGGGTCTACACACTTAAGGTTCGGTGACGCTAGAGTTGTAGAGATATTAGTATGCGGAAATCCAAAAGTCGTTCGGAGTCCCGGATGAGATCCCGGACGTCACGAGGAGTTCCGGAATGGTTTGGAGGTAAAGATTTATATATGGGAAGTCCTATTTTGGCCACCGGAAAATGTTCGGGATTTTTCGGTATTGTACCGGGAAGTTCTAGAAGGTTCCGAAGTGGGGCCCACCTGCATGGGGGGACCCACATGAACGTGGGTAGTGGGTGCAAGGCCCCACACCCCTGGTCAAGGCGCATCAAGATCCCACCTTAGACGGAATAAGATCATATCCCGAAGGGATAAGATCAAGATCCCTAAAAAAGGGGGATAACAATCGGTGGGGAAGGGAAATGATGGGATTTCTTTCCCCCACCTTTGCCAACGCCCCAATAGACTTGGAGGGCAAGAAACCAGCCCCCTCCACCCCTATATATAGTGGGGAGGCGCATGGGAGCAGCATCCCAAGCCCTGGCGCCTCCCTCCCTCCCGTGACACCTCTTCCTCCCCGCTTGCGCTTGGCGAAGCCCTCCCGGGATCCCACTACTTCCACGACCACGCCGTCGTGCTGCTGGATCTCCATCAACTTCTCCTTCCCCCTTGCTGGATCAAGAAGGAGGAGACATCCCCGCTCCGTACGTGTGTTGAACGCGGAGGTGCCGTCCGTTCGGCGCTAGGATCATCGGTGATTTGGATCACGACGAGTACGACTCCATCAACCCCGTTCTCTTGAACGCTTCCGCTCGCGATCTACAAGGGTATGTAGATGCACTCCTCCCCTCTCGTTGCTAGCATCTCCTAGATTGATCTTGGTGACACGTAGGAAAATTTTGAATTTCTGCTACGTTCCCCAACAGTGGCATCATGAGCCAGGTCTATGCGTAGATTCTATGCACGAGTAGAACACAAATTAGTTGTGGGCGATGATTTGTTCAATTTGCTTACCGTTACTAGTCTTATCTTGATTCGGCGGCATTGTGGGATGAAGCGGCCCGGACCGACCTTACACGTACTCTTACGTGAGACAGGTTCCACCGATTGACATGCACTTGATGCATAAGGTGGCTAGCGGGTGTTTGTCTCTCCCACTTTAGTCGGATCGGATTCGATGAAGAGGGTCCTTATGAAGGGTAAATAGCAATTGGCATATCACCGTTGTGGCTTTTGCGTAGGTAAGAAACGTTCTTGCTAGAAACCCATAGCAGCCACATAAAACATGCAACAACAATTAGAGGACGTCTAACTTGTTTTTGCAGGGTATGCTATGTGATGTGATATGGCCAAAAGGATGTGATGAATTATATATGTGATGTATGAGATTGATCATGTTCTTGTAATAGGAACCACGACTTGCATGTCGATGAGTATGACAACCGGCAGGAGCCATAGGAGTTGTCTTAATTTATTGTATGACCTGCGTGTCAATGAAAAACACCATGTAATTACTTTACTTTATTGCTAACTGTTAGCCATAGTAGTAGAAGTAATAGTTGGCGAGACAACTTCATGAAGACACGATGATGTAGATCATGATGATGGAGATCATGGTGTCATGCCGGTGATGAAGGTGATCATGCCGCGCCTCGAAGATGGAGATCAAAAGGCGCAAGTTGATATTGGCCATATCATGTCACTTTATGATTTGCATGTGATGTCTGTCATGTTTACATCTTATTTTCTTAGAACGACGGTAGCATAAATAAGATGATCCCTCACTAAAATTTCAAGAGATGTGTTCCCCCTAACTGTGCACCATTGCGAAGGTTTGTTGTTTCGAAGCACCACGTGATGATCGGGTGTGATAGATTCTAACGTTCGCATACAACGGGTGTTGACGAGCCTAGCATGTACAGACATGGCCTCGGAACGCAAGCAAAACACTTAGGTTGACTTGACGAGCCTAGCATGTACAGACATGGCCTCGGAACACAAGAGACCGAAAGGTCGAACATGAGTCGTATAGTAGATACGATCAACATGGAGATGTTCACCGATGATGACTAGTCCGTCTCACGTGATGATCGGACACGGCCTAGTCGATTCTGATCATGTATCACTTAGATGACTAGAGGGATGTCTATCTAAGTGGGAGTTCATTAAATAATCAGATGAACTTAATTATCATGAACATAGTCAAAAGGTCTTTGCAAATAATGTCGTAGCTTACGCTTTAGTTCTACTAAGATATGTTCCTAGAGAAAATTTAGTTGAAAGTTGATAGTAGCAATTATGCGGACTGGGTCCGTAAACTGAGGATTGCCCTCATTGCTGCAAAGAAGGCTTATGTCCTTAATGCACCGCTCAGTGTGCTGAACCTCGAGCGTCGTTTGTGGATGTTGCGAACATCTGACATACACATTTTGATGACTACGTGATAGTTCAGTGCGTAATGTTGAACGGTTTAGAATTGAGGCACTGAAGACATTTTGAAACGTCGCGGAACATATGAGATGTTCCAAGAGCTAAAACTGGGATTTTAGGCTCGTGCCCACGTCAAGAGGTATGAGACCTCTGACAAGTTTCTTAAGCCTGCAAACTAAGGGAGAAAAGCTCAATCGTTGAGCATGTGCTCAGATTGTCTGAGTACTACAATCGCTTGAATCGAGTGGGAGTTAATCTTCCAGATGAGATAGTGATGGTTCTCCATAGTCACTGCCACCAAGCTACTGGAGCTTCGTGATGAACTATAACATATCAGGGATAGACATGATGATCCTCTAGCAACTCGCGATGTTTGATACCGCGAAAGTAGAAACAAGTATGAGCATCAATTGTTGATGGTTAGTGCTGAGGATATAGACCTTAGAGTCACCCGCCAGGAGGGGCCGGGTTACTCATATGGTCGTTGCCAGAAGCCCGGAGCCAAGCTTGAAGACGATGGGCCAAAGATGGGCTTAAGACCCGGATATGGCTTAAGGCCCGTAGTTACAATCATTATCATGGTAGAACTTGTAGTGCAAGGCAAGAATAGCTGAGAGTCCGAGCCGGACACTTTTATGAGCCGGCCGGGACTCTAAGAGCTGCTGGGCGTCGGCCTCCCTATATAAAGGGACGACCCGGCAGTGGTTTAGGGACAAGAACAATCTCATCGAAAGCCGGGCATAGCAGTTTAGCTCCCTAGCGATCATAACCCTAATCAATACCACCTCAAACTGGACGTAGGCTTTTACCTTCACCGTAAGGGGCCGAACCAGTATAAACCCTCGTATTCCTTGTCCCGCTTAACCCCTTTAAGCTTCCTAGCTGCGATGGCTCCACGACTAAGTCCTAGCTCGAGGACATCTGCCGTGACAATTCCACGACAGTTGGCGCCCACCGTGGGGCGAGCGCACGGTGGATTTGAGTTCTTGAAGGGCATCTTCGAAGGGCTCAAGGGATACGCTATGGGCCGGATGACCAAGAGTCGTCGCGGCAAGCTTTACATCGACGATGCAAACTGGGGCCCCGACGCCGGCTCAATTGAGTACGGGTACCGGGTCCCCTTCGGCGGAATTCATGTTTTCGTTGGCAAGATTGGTGAGCCGGGCCCTGAGCCGGATCTCTGCACCGATCTCATCGAGACGGCTCAGCGTGCACGACCCGCCTGGGCCCGGCCTGCCTCAAGGCATGCTTTTGTGGGGTGTATCCATGGAGGACTTTCTGATCGATCTGGATCTGTTGATGAGACGGCCGCCGGCTCTGACGGCGAGTCGGCCACCGATGAGTCAAACTCGTTGTATCAGCTCCAAGACGGCAGGCTCATGGGTTATTCCGATGGTGACAGTATTCCGGACCTATTTGAGCCGCCAAGCCGGGTTGGAATCTTTATGGCCGGTGCGCAGCCTGTTCAGAACCCCGCTGATGGAGCGGGAAACCCGGTGCCTTCTCCGGCTCAGGTGCTGATGGATCTCACAGACAAGATGACGGCCCTGTTAACCGCCACGGTTGACCCGGCGGATCAAGCTCAGCATGATGCGGAGGTGGCACAGTTAAAATTGGATCTAGCGAAAGCTAAGGAGGAGCTTGCAGCGGAAGGGATCAGGCTGGCTGCGGAGAGGGCGGCTCTCGATGCCCAAACTCAGCTGATCCAGGCGCAGTCCTTCCAACTCACGATGGATCAGAACGTGTCCAATGAGGTCATGAGAAGGAGGCATCAAAAGACCCAATCTCGACTCCCTCCGGTTTACGATGCACGCAACCTCTTCAACACGCCAGGTGCAGGGTCTAGTAACCCCCCAGGGGTCATAGTGCCCGGGTCTGGAGCCCCTATTCAGCCACGAGTGATGGGGCCTCCCCAGGTGCCCCCCGCCCCGCCTCAGTATGTGCCAATACCCCCGGGTCATTATAATAACCCGCTGGAGAACATTGTCGCTGCGGCAGCACGGCTGGCGGCTCTCCCAGTTGACGGCGACTCTCCGACGGCTATTGAAACCCGCCGGGTCAGGGAACTCCTTCAGACAGCACTGGCGCAGCAAGAGGCGTACTCCTACAGCCGGGACAGGATCCACTCGACCCCTCGTCCAGGTCAGAGCCCGAGTTATAGCAGACACATGGTCTCAGCGACCGGCTCAAGTAACGTCTGACGCCATGACCCGCCTCCTGGCCATGGCCCGACTCATAATGGAGCCTTTCACGCAGCAAATCAGGACAAAGCGCGGCAAGAGGCGGAGCAAATGCCTCAATTGACGGCTTACCAGACCCCCCCGGCTTATCCGACGACTTCCGTCGACGTGGGTATCCCCACCAGGACTGGGGGTGTCCCTTGCTTAGTACCAGCTATCCGCAATGAACGTCTACCCAAGGACTTCAAAGGCCCTAGGAAGGTGCCCAACTACACGGCTGACTTACAACCCGCAGCCTGGATCGAGAGTTACGAGATGGCCATGGAACTACTGGAGGTCAGTGAGGCGGCAATGGCCAAGTACTTCACCATGATGTTGGATGGGACTGCCCGCACTTGGTTGAAAGGGCTACCACCGAATTCCATCAGGTCTTGGGCTGAGCTGAAGGCCCGGTTCATCCAAAACTTCAAAGATACCTGTAGGTAGTCTATGTCAATTGTGGATTTGACTAACTGTAAGTAGCAGGAGGGTTAATCCACGACTCATTGGGTTCGCCGGGTCAAGGAGATCATACATTCATCAGATAAGATGGATGCCGGCTCTGCAGTCTTAATGTTGGAACAGAATTGTCGCTTCGTGCCCCTGAAGATGAAGCTCGGCGGCTTAAGCGCGACTGCAGTGATATGGGTACACTAATGGCGGCTCTTGTCAAGTACGCCGATTCTGATGGTACCAAGGATCCCCCTTCAGATGATGAAAGGGCAGGGAAGGGAAAGAAGAATGGCAATGGGAAGGGTCCTCAGCATAACCCGGGGAACCAAGGAGGAGGCAAGCGCAAGGCCGATGGCAGCCTAGAGTTTGTAGCCAACGCCAGCTCACAAGGTAATAACCAGCGACGCAAGGGGAGGCCCCCTCCCCGAGGCGGCGGGTCAGGCCCGACACTGGAGCAACTGTTGAATGAGCCTTGTCCAGGGCATGGCTCTAGAGAGAAGCCAGCGACTCATCTATGGAAGGATTGTGCAATCATGAAGGCCTTTAAGAATTACAATGGCCCGGGCGGCGGCTCAGGCGCCGGCGGCTTTCATGGCCCGGGCGGCGGCTCAAATTCTGGTCCTCAGAACGGTCAAGGGGGCTTTAATCAACAGTCTGGACAGGGTCATCAATAGCAGCAGGGGGTTACCAGACCAATCCAAAGAAGCTTAGCGGTGGACAGTATCATGTGTTTACCACTAGTCTGTGCAAGCGAGATCAGAAGCTTCATAAGAGGGTTGTGAATGCTGTTGAGCCGGCGGTTCCGCGCTACTTGCGGTGGTCCGAGCAGCCTATAGTGTGGAGCAGGGAGGATCACCCTCCACGGGTGGATAATCCGGGTCACTTGGCCCTGGTGGTGGCTCCTCAGGTGGGAGGATATAAGTTCACTAAGGTGCTCATGGATGGAGGCAGCAGCATCAACATCCTCTATTATGAGACATTCCGTCGTATGGGGTTGATTGATAAGAACCTCAGCCAGTCCAACACTATTTTCCACGGTGTGGTACCTGGTAAGTCGGCTTATCCAGTCGGCAAGATTGAGTTGGAAGTGGCCTTTGGTGATGAGAACAACTACAGGGTGGAGAAATTGACCTTTGAGGTGGTCAAGATAAGAAGTCCATACCATGCTATATTTGGACGGCCGGCTTACGCCAAGTTCATGGAACGGCCGTGTTATGTGTACTTACAGCTCAAGATGCCGGGTCACAATGGGACCATTACGGTTCACGACAGCCGGAAAGTGGCTCTGGAGTGTGAGGAGGGCGATGCGGCTTGCGCAGAATCTGTTTGTGCTACAGAGGAGTTGAAGTTTTACAAGGACAATGTCGACCCAACAGATATGACGTCTCTGAAAAAGCCGACTACAGAGAATGAGCCAGCGATGAAGTTTAAGTCGGCTGATGAAACTAAGCTTGTTGACTTTGTTCCAGGGGATTCATCTCAGCAGTTTAGCATCAGTGCCAATCTGGATCCAAAATAGGAAAGCGCGCTCATCGAGTTCATCCGTGAGAATAGGGACATCTTCGCATGGAAACCTTCTGACATGCCAGGTGTACCTAGAGAACTCGCTGAGCACACTCTCAATGTTGATCCGAAGTTTAAGCCGGTCAGGCAGTTCCTTCGGCGGTTTAATGAAGAGAGGCGGAAAGCTATTGGTGAAGAAGTGGCCCGGCTCTTGGCGGCCGGGTTTATTGTTGAAGTCTTCCACCCAGAATGGTTAGCTAACCCGGTGCTCGTACTCAAGAAGAACGACACTTGGCAGATGTGTGTGGACTACACGGACTTAAACAAGGCGTGTCCGGCTGATCCTTTTGCCCTTCCCCGTATTGATCAAATTATTGATGCTACGGTGGGTTGTGCGCGCTTAAGTTTCTTGGACGCTTATTCTGGATATCATCAGATTAAAATGGTAGTTCAGGACCAGGAGAAGACGGTGTTCATCACTCCCTTTGGAGCCTTCTGCTATGTGTCTATGCCCTTTGGACTCAAGTGTGCACAGGCGACTTATCAGCGTTGCGTGCAGAACTGTCTTCATAAACAGATTGGGAGTAATGTTCATGCTTATGTGGACGACATTGTGGTTAAATCCATAAAGGAGGAAACCCTGATAGATGATTTAAGGGAAACCTTTGATAATCTCCGGGTCTACAAGATGATGCTTAACCCAGCCAAGTGTGTCTTTGGTGTTCCTGCAGGCAAACTCTTGGGTTTTTTGGTTTCTGACAGAGGCATTGAAGCTAACCCGGAGAAGATCAAGGCCATCACCTCCCTGGCTAAGACGGCGTGTATAAATGACGTTCAGCGCTTGGCGGGTCGTATCGCTGCTTTAAGCCGGTTTATAAGCCGTTTGGGTGAAAAAGCCATGCCATTATATCAGTTGATGAAGAAAACTGATAACTTTGTTTGGAATGATGCGGCTAATACTGCCTTTGAGGATTTGAAAAAACAGCTGGCAGAGCCCCCAGTCCTTGCTGCTCCGGTTGATAAGGAGCCCTTATTACTGTACGTGGCAGCGAACACACGAGCCGTCAGTGTGGCTATGGTGGTGGAGCGCAAGGAGGAGGGCAAGGAGCATCCGGTTCAGCGCCCGGTTTATTATGTCAGCGAAGTGCTCATTGAGTCCAAGCAGCGATATCCGCATTGGCAGAAGCTTGTTTATGGTGTGTTCATGGCGAGCCGGAAACTTAAGCATTATTTTCAGGGTCATCCCATCACTGTGGTCAGTTCTGCCCCTCTTAATGATATCATTCAAAACAGGGAGGCCACAGGGAGAGTAGCCAAGTGGGCTATAGAGCTTGGACCTCATGGTCTCAAGTATGTGCCACGCACTGCTGTTAAATCTCAGGCCTTGGTGGATTTCATCAATGACTGGACAGAGTCACAAGTGCCCGAGCAGAAGCCGGATAACACATATTGGACTATCCACTTCGATGGGTCCAGGCAGTTGGAGGGCTCGGGGGCTGGAGTCGTGTTGGCTTCCCCTAAAGGTGACAAGTTCCATTATGTGCTACAGTTGCTGTTTCCGTGCACTAACAACGCGGCTGAGTACGAGGCCTTGCTCCATGGTCTTCGGATGGCTAAAGAGATGAGCTTAAGCCGGGTAAGATGCTTCGGCGACTCAGACTTGGTGGCTCAACAAGTATCAGGAAAGTGGGATTCCAAGGACCCTCTCATGGCGGCTTATCGCCGCGAGGTTGATGCTATTGCTGGGCACTTTCAGGGTTATCAAGTGGAACACATCGATCGCAGGAAGAACGAGGCGGCGGATGCTTTAAGCCGGCTGGGCTCTCAGCGAAAACCGGTGCCGCCCAACACTTTCCTGGACGTCCTGTGTAGCCCTTCTGTTAAGTTACCTACAGAGGAAGACTTGGCTGTCCCTGACCCGGAGGCACGACTGGTAGCGGCTCTTCATATCATACCAGACTGGACAATGCCATATCTGGCTTACATGACCCGGCGCGAGTTGCCTGAGGATGAAACTTTGGCCAGGCAAATAACCCGGCGGGCTAAGTCAATGATTGTTATCAATGGAGAGTTGCATCACCGCAGTGTTACGGGAGCGTTTCAGCATTGTGTTTCCCCTGAGGAAGGTCAAGAAATCTTGCGTGAGATCCATGAAGGGGATTGTGGCCATCATGCCGGCTCAAAGTCTCTTGTGGCCAAGGCTTTTCGTCATGGTTTTTATTGGTTGACGGCTCATGCTGATGCAGAGGACTTGGTCAGTAAGTGTGATGGTTGCCAAAGGTTCTCGCGAAGGGCTCATGTGCCGGCTCAAGAGCTGAGGATGATCCCAATTACTTGGCCCTTTGCGGTCTGGGGGCTTGATATGGTTGGGCCTTTTAAAAGGTCCAAGGATAAGAAGACCCACCTTTTAGTGGCAGTTGGCAAGTTTACCAATTGGGTTGAAGCGGAGCCCGTTAGCAAGTGTGATGCAGCCACGGCGGTTCAGTTTATGAAAAAGGTGATCTTTCGCTTTGGTTTTCCACACAACATTATAACTGACAATGGCACCAATCTCTCCAAAGGTGCCATGGAGGAGTTTTGTCAACGAGAGCATATCCGACTTGATGTTTCCTCAGTGGCTCATCCTCAATCCAATGGTCAAGCTGAGAGAGCTAATCAGGAGATTCTGAAGGGTATCAAGCCCCGGCTTTTGGTCCCTTTGCAACGGACGCCGGGTTGTTGGGTGGAGGAGTTGCCCTCTGTGTTATGGAGCATCAACACTACTCCTAACAGGTCTACAGGTTTTATGCCTTTCTTCATGGTTTATGGAGCAGAAGCAGTCCTCCCCAGTGACATCCGTCATGACTCACCTCGAGTGGCGGCTTACGTTGAGGCGGATAATGAACAGGCGCGCCAAGATGCTCTTGACTTGTTGGACGAACAGCGTGATGTGGCAGCAGCTCGTTCAGCGATTTACCAACAAGACCTGCGCCGTTATCATAGCCGCCGGGTTAAATCCCAGGTTTTCCAGGAAGGCGATCTCGTGCTCCGGCTCATCCAGGATCAAACAGGTGCACACAAGTTATCCCCGCCTTGGGAAGGGCCCTTTGTGGTCAGCAAGAACTTGCAGAACGGGTCATATTACCTCATTGACATTCGGGAACACAAAGATTCACGTAAGTCGGAGGAAGAGACCCGTCGGCCGTGGAACATAGCTCAGCTTCGGCCTTACTACACTTGAGCCACCGGCTCTCATAATGTACATATTTCTCTAAGCTATGTATATATTATGATAAGCAATAAAGCAGGACCTCTGTCCTTTTTTCTCCTCCAAATGTGCACGTATTGTTTTCATTACAAGATTACATGATAACTTGAAGGAGGATCCGGCTTATGATCGTATTCGAATCTAGCCGTAAGCAGTAAGGTCACTTGGGGGCTTCCTGTTCAAACATGGGTCGTATTCGAACCAAAGAGAACATAGCTGTCGATACCCATTTGATTGGCAAAGTGCCGAGCTCATTGGGAGGTTACCTTTGATCATATTTGAATCACAGTTTAACCCCTCTGAGAACCGACGTGGATCGTATTCGAATCAGCATCGTTAAACAATTCTTAAAATCACTTGGGGGCTTCCTGTTCAAACATGGGTCGTATTCGAACCAAAGAGAACATAGCTGTCGATACCCTCTTGATTGGCATCGCCACACCCACTGGGGGCTATATGATCGTATACGAATCTTAGCACAACCCCTTTGGGCCGGGTCTCTGGTCGTATTCGAACCGGAAGCCCCTCAGTTCCTCTGCTTTATGACAAGTTCCGTCTGATTATTTCCAAGTGTGTACGACCGGGTCTCACTTTGCCGGCTTAACTTTGAGTTCCAGTGATAGTTGAATACAATGGGTGTCGTTAAGACCAGTAAATTGGCATTAAGGTATCAACCTTATTGTCCGGGTCATCTAAACCGGAAGTATGTTTGCAGACCGCTAATTGTGTTATTACGGCTGTATTAAGGACATACCTGAGAGCCAGTCTTTTTTAATTCATATTCCGGGTTATATATCTGAAACATATGATTCTCAGGGTGGAAGCCGCGTGGAGACTTGTGATCCGTCTTTTTATGCAGGATAGTTGAAGGCAATTATTTGAGACTAAGGGGAAAGAATGACCCGGAGAGATATAAAGGAGATAACTTCAATAAAACTTCAAGCATTCAAGGCGTGCACGATGACACGGCAAACATAAAGTGTTGGTCCTACTCTATTACAAGACTCGTTGAGTCCAAAAGGGGTGAGGCATTGTTTGGTAAACCGCTAGCCGAGTTATGACGCTTGCTGAGTTGAAGTCTCCGGCTCGTTCCTATCTTCTCCTCCGGCTGATCCCAAGACCTGGAAAGTTGATGACTTCCAGTCGATGCCGCTGAGAGCTTCGAATTGGGCTTCCTCGTCAATTAACCCAGCCGGGTCAATCTCCGGGGCGAAAGTGTGCTGACGAGCCGGCGGGATCAAGTTGAGAGCTTCATAGCGAGGGGTCGGGATCCTCTGATTCTCCGCATTGTAACCCGGCTGGTACTTGGTCAGATCTGTATCGTTGCCAATAAGAGTAGCCACCGGGCGTACGGCCTTCACGCAAGCTGCGAAGTCCTTCTGATCGAAAGCGGAGCTGTCTTCCTTCAGGCTTGGATAGCCAAGGGCGATGTCCGCCGGGTCTAACTCCGGCAGGAATGCCTTGGCCCGGCTCAGCGCGGCGATTGCTCCGGCTCTTGCAGAGGCCTGTCACAGCTCTTGGATCCGTTGAGGCAGTACAGCGAGCCGGCGAAGGACTTCTGCCAGGTGAGTCGGCACCTCGTTGGATAGGGCCACCACAGCTAAGGCACGCTGTGACCCGGTGTAGAGCTGCTCCACGAGAGTATACACAGCCTTCAGCTTGGTTACCACGCTCTGGTTGAGGTTGACACTTCTGGAACCTGTTTAACAGTATCAGGTAAACCGCTGACAAGGATGAATTATGAGATATAAACATTCTCAACTTGATAAAAACCGGTGAGGCGACTTACCAAAGATTGCGGCCACCATCTGGGACACCTCGCGCTTTAAGCCGGAGAGCTCGGCGGTCTTCTCGGAGAGAGTCTTCTCCGCCTGTTCAGCCCGGGTCCCCAATGCGGCCTTCTCTTCGGCCCACGCCTTCCGCTCAGCGTCAAACTCCATCTTCAGCTTCTCTTGAGCGGCGATGCTAGACACAAACTTGGCGTCTGCCTTCCGGGTCTCTATCTCTTGCATCTTCAGCCGGCTCTTGAGATCAGCAAGGTTAGCCTCAAGCTTCTTGCCAGCAGCCTGTATAAATTTCCGGGTTATGGCATGAACAGTTACTCTACAAATTTAAAGTCCCAAGCGTTTTCCAAGCAAAGACACTTGGCACTTGGGGGCTAATGCATATTGAATGTTTCTATCTACACATTGCCGGTTCAACTGGAATAAGCCGGAACCTAAGTCTACAACATACTCAATCATAAGTCGTCGACTTGGGGGCTAGCATGGTACAGGTAACTAAGCAGTAAGTACGAGGACAAGAGAATATTACCTCAGATTTCTGCTGGATCTGGGTCACCATGGCAACCTCTGCGTCCCGGCTCTTGTGCACTTGGCTGATGTAGCCAGAGACGAGCTCTCCAATGCTCAGGTTGGTGTAGTCGGAGAGGTCCAGGTTCACCCGGTGGGGCTGCAGCAACTCCCCCTTAGCGGAGCACTTGGCCAGCACGGTAGGTCTCCCCGGCTCAACGAACTCCGTCCGGGTGATTACCACGTCCGGGTCGTCTGCTGGTGGAGCCGAGCTGGAGGCCTCCGGGTTAATAGAAGCTCCTGTAGTTGCCTTGGTAGTTGGGGCAGCGGCCTCAGGTGCCTTGTCGGTTGGAATGGTGGCTTCGGGGGCGGAGGCAGCTGGCGGTTCTTGAGCCGTCACCTCCGGTTCAGGTAAATCCGGCACTCCGGCTGACTTGGTCTTCTTCGCTCTCTTGGTGAGCTTTGCCTGGGCGCTGAAAATACAGAAACGTTAAGCACAAAAAGAGTAAGTACAGACAAGTATAATATGAGATGGTTGTCATTACCCGGGCGCGGTCTTGAAAGCCGGAAGACTCGATTGCATAGAGTCGCCCGAAGAGGGGGAGGTCTCCTGATAATTTGAGTCAAAAGAATTGAGTGGCTGACGGATAACACCCGCCAACGGATGAAAAGGGTACAAGTGGGAAATAACCTCAGTTCGGCGCTTCCTTGATGTGTCAGGCAACCCGGAGGAGAGGTCGGTGTCCTTGTTGGTCCGGGTGTGACGCCGGCTCTCATGAACCTGTCGCTTCAAAATAAATTGAGGATCTTGATAAGCTAAAGGATGTGAAAAGCTTACTTTCTGGGTTACCCTTCGGACTTTCAGCTTTGGCAAGGGCTCCGAGTCGGAGGAAAGTGACATTACCTCTTCAACCACCGGGTTACTTGCGCCGGTGTCATCCTGTCAATGAGCAAGTATTGATAAGGCGGACAGCAACAAACAGTGAATACAACAAGGACTTAAAGGCTCAGGGGTTACCTCTGACTCGGAGCTGTCGCTTAATTGCATCAGCTCTGAAGCAGTAGGCCTGCTTCCTTTCTTGCGAGGGGCGCCCTTCTTGGCGGCTTTCTTCACCTTTCTGGCCTTCTTGGCCGCCTCATGGTCATATTTGACCCGCCAGAACTTGTCGTCAGCCTGAAAAATACAATGATGATTTCTTTAAACGATTTAGATGAAAGTTATATACAGAAGAAGATAGGATGTTCAGATTGGCGGCTTACCGCTGGGGCTGGGTTGGTCTTGCAGAAGGGGGCTAACCCGGTCCTTCCATAGTCTGCCAGGCTCTCATTCAAGAGAGCCTTGGTCATCTCCTCAGCAACGTCTTCAGGAAGATCATTGCGGCTGTGTCTCTGAGGGTCGTCTTTTCGGCCCGTGTACTCACACATTAAGCCGGGGCGGCGGCTCAATGGGATCACCCGCCATGAGATCCAGACCCGGACCAGATCAATTCCATTTAGACCATTGCCCAGGAGAGCCTTGATCTTGTTGATGGTGGGGAGCAGAGGCTGGCGCTCCGCCGGAGTCAGTTTGTCTGACAATGGGTGTGTTGACTCCAGACGTGATGGGCGAAAGCCGGGCAGCGGACTTTCATCAGCCGGTGACGTATCTTGGCAATAGAACCAAGTCATATTCCAGTCCTTTGGGTGGCTCGGCGGCTCGGCATAAGGGAAAAGACAGTCTCTTCGCCGCTGAATGGAGATGCCACCTAGCTCTAGACTTGGTCCATTGGCGCACTCATTCTGACGGTTTAAGTAAAAAAGCTCTCTGAAGAGCAGCAGACTAGGTTCTTCTCCAAGGTAAACCTCGCAGAACACTTGGAAGTTGCAGATGTTGGACACTGAGTTGGGTCCTATGTCCTGAGGCCGCAGATCGAAGAAGTTCAGAACGTCTCTGAAAAACTTTGAACCGGGCGGTGCGAAGCCCCGGCTCATATGATCCGCGAAAATCACTACCTCCCCATCCTTTGGCTGTGGTCTCTCTTCTGACGGGTCAGGGGAACGGTAGGACATGTCGTCTTTCTTGGGCAGATATCTGGACTTGACAAAATCTGTTAGGGTCTCATTGGTGACATTGGACCTCATCCAGTTGCAAGTAATGGGAGCTTTGGGAGGCATGGTGAAAGTCGGCAGTCTATGATAAAAGGAAAAACGTCCGGGTTAATTCTGAGCCGGAAAAAATCTACGGTTCAAGGTCAAGGTGGCGGCTTATGAAGGGGACTAATGGTATACATTTAAGTGCATCGGGCTATTTAAGCCGCCGAGGGATTGATAGTAATTTGATTGTCTACAGGCTTTATCACAGCTAAACCGGAAATTTTATGGCGCATGGTTTTCTTTAAGCCGGAAGGTTCTATGGCGCGGGGTTTCTTTAAACCGGAACTGTAAACCGCCGAGATTCAAGGATTGCAATTTTTACTAAGTGTGGTAAAACAGGTTTCACACATCGCAGTAAAAATTTTGGATCAAAATAGTCGGGCAAAAGAAAAGTTTCTAGACCTAGAAACAGACGCTGGAGAAGTTCCTAGGCTCGAACAAGGTTCTTATGCAGTAAAAAGAGAGTTACTTGCATGTAAAATGGGTCCTCAACGTCTACCGCAGTAAGCCTATACAGAGCTAAGATCAAAAAGGGGCAGCAAAATTCAAATCTACTGAGGCCCGTGATGAACTACGAAGAACACGGACGAACTACTCGAGCCCTAGTACGGATCTGCCCTATGGAGTAGCGGAGACTCACCGGAGCTCGAGAAGAGCGGAGGTTGCCGCCGTTTGTCTGGTCCGAGTCAGGGTGATGCAGCGGCCAAGGTTGACGAAGACCAGGGGCGCGACGGCGGCGGCAGTAGTAGAGCTCGGGCAGAGGAGCAGTGGCACGAGGAAGAAGATGGAGAGAGAAGTGGCTGAGGGCCCGTCAGGCCGGCCTATTTATAAGGCAAGTTCATAAGTGGGCGCGAGATTCAAGGAGTCCACGGCGTGGTTATCTCCTCACGAAACGCCTCGATTTTCGGGATGACAGTAAATGCAAAGATCCGTTGCGGATCTGGCGGAGTAAAAAACCGGCTTAATGGAAGATGACGTCACGGCGGATTATCCGGAGTCCAGAGGATGACGTCACGCCGGGTTATGGCTTTCACACAATTGTAAGCCGGAGTTTTTCTGTCGAAGGAATGGAAGATTGACATGAGCCGGCTCAAATCAATCTGGGGCCTAATGTTGAGGATATAGACCTTAGAGTCACCCGCCAGGAGGGGCCGGGTTACTCATATGGTCGTTGCCAGAAGCCCGGAGCCAAGCTTGAAGACGATGGGCCAAAGATGGGCTTAAGACCCGGATATGGCTTAAGGCCCGTAGTTACAATCATTATCATGGTAGAACTTGTAGTGCAAGGCAAGAATAGCTGAGAGTCTGAGCCGGACACTTTTATGAGCCGGCCAGGACTCTGAGAGCTACTGGGCGTCGGCCTCCCTATATAAAGGGACGACCCGGCAGCGGTTTAGGGACAAGAACAATCTCATCGAAAGCCGGGCATAGCGGTTTAGCTCCCTGGCGATCATAACCCTAATCAATACCACCTCAAACTGGACGTAGGCTTTTACCTTCACCGTAAGGGGCCGAACCAGTATAAACCCTCGTATTCCTTGTCCCGCTTAACCCCTTTAAGCTTCCTAGCTGCGATGGCTCCACGACTAAGTCCTAGCTCGAGGACATCTGCTGTGACAATTCCACGACAGTTAGTAAAACCACTAGTTTGAAGAAGGGCAAGGGAAAGAAGGGATACTTCATGAAACGGCAAATCAGTTGCTGCTCTAGTGAAGAAACCCAAGGTTGAACCCAAACCCGAGACTAAGTGCTTCTGTAATGAGGGGAACGGTCACTGAAGCAGAACTACCTTAGATATTTGGTAGATGAGAAGGTAGGCAAGGTCGACAGAAGTATATTGGATATACATTATATTAGTGTGTACTTTACTAGTACTCCTAGTAGCACCAGGGTATTAGATACCGGTTCGGTTGCTAAGTGTTGGTAACTCGAAATAAAAGGCTACGGAATAAACGGAGACTAGCTAAAGGTGAGATGACGATATGTGTTGGAAGTGTTTCCAAGGTGGATGTGATCAAGCATCGCATGCTCCCTCTACCATCGAGATTGGTGTTAAACCTAAATAATTGTTATTTGGTGTTTGCGTTGAGCATAGACATGATTGGATTATGTTTATCGCAATATGGTTATTCATTTAAGGAGAATAATGGTTACTCTGTCTATTTGAATAATACCTTCAATGGTCTTGCACCTAAAATGAATGGTTCATTGAATCTCGATCGTAGTGATACACATGTTCATGCCAAAAGATATAAAATAGTAATGATAGTACCACATACTTGTGGCACTGCCATTTGAGTCATATTGGTATAAAACGCATGAAGAAGCTCCATGTCGATGGATCTTTGGACTCACTCGTTTTTGAAAAGATTGAGACATGCGAACCATGTCTATTGGTAGATATGCATGAAGAAAATCCATACAGATGGATCGTTTGGACTCACTTGATTTAGAATCACTTGAGACATGCAAATCATAACACATGGGCAAGATGACTGAAAGGCCTCGTTTTCAGTAAGATGGAACAAGAAAGCAACTTGTTGGAAGTAATACATTTTGATGTGTGCAGTCCAATGAGTGCTGAGGCATGCAGTGGATGTTGTTATGTTCTTGCTTCACAGATGATTTGAGTATATGCTGAGTATATTTACTTGATGAAACACAAGTCTGAATTATTGAAAGGTTCAAGTAATTTCAGAGTGAAGTTGAAGATCGTCGTGACAAGAGGATAAAATGTCTGTGATATGATCATAGAGATGAATATTTGAGTTACGAGTTTGGCACACAATTAAGAAATTGTGGAAATTGTTTCACGACTAATACCGCCTGGAACACCATAGTGTGATGGTGTGTCCGAACATCATAACTGCAACCTATTGGATATGGTGCATACCATCATGTCTCTTATCGAATTACCGCTATCATTTATGGGCTAGGCATTAGAGACAACCGCGTTCACTTTAAATAGGGCACCACACAATTCCGTTGAGACGACACCGTATGAACTATGGTTTAGAGAAACCTAAGCTGTCGTTTCTTAAAAGTTTGGGGCTGCGACACTTATGTGGAAAAGTTTCAGGCTAATAAGCTCGAACCCAAAGCGGATAAATGCATCTTCTTAGAATACCAAAAACAGTTGGGTATACCTCCTATTTCAGATCTGGAAGCAAAAGTGATTGTTTCTAGAAATGGGTCCTTTCTCGAGGAAAAGTTTCTCTCGAAAGAATTGAGCGGGAGGATGGTGGAGACTTGATGAGGTCATTGAACCGTCACTTCAACTAATGTGTAGCAGGGCACAAGAAGTTGTTCCTGTGGCACCTACACCAATTGAAGTGGAAGCTTATGATAGTGATCATGAAACTTCAGATCAAGTCACTACCAAACCTCATAGGACGACAAGGATGCGTACTACTTCAGAGTGGTACGTAATCCTGTCTTGGAAGTCATGTTCTTGGACAATGATGAACCTATGAGCTATGGAGAAGCGATGGTGGGCCCAGATTCCGACGAATGGCTCGAGGCCATAAAATCCGAGAGAGGATCCATGTATAAAAACAAAGTGTAGACTTTGGAAGAACTACTTGATGGTCGTAAAGCTGTTGGGTGCAGATGGATTTTAAATGGAAGACAGACAATGATGGTAAGTGTCACCATTAAGAAAGCTCGACTTGTCGTTAAGATGTTTTCCGGCAAGTTCAAGGAGTTGACTGCGATGAGACTTTCTCACTCGTAGCGATGCTAAGAGTCTGTTGGAATTATATTAGCAGTTACTGCATTATTTATGAAATCTTGCAGATAGGATGTCAAAACATTGTTTCCTCGACGATTTTCCTGAGGAAAGGTTGTGATACAACCAGAAGGTTTTGTCAATCCTGAAAGATGCTAACAAGTATGCAAAGCTCCAGCAATCCTTCTAAGGACTGGAGTAAGCATCCCGGAGTTGGAATGTACGCTTTGATGAGATGATCAAAGATTTTGGGTTTATACAAAGTTTATGAGAAACTTGTATTTCCAAAGAAGTGAGTGGGAGCACTATAGAATTTCTGATGAGTATATGTTGTTGACATATTGTTGATCACAAATGATGTAGAATTTCTGGAAAGCATATAGGGTTATTTGAAAAGTTTTTTTTAATGGAAAACCTGGATTAAGCTACTTGAACATTGAGCATCAAGATCTATAAGGATAGATCAAAAACGCTTAATAGTACTTTCAAATGAATACATACCGTGATAAGGAGTTCAAAATAGATCAGCAAAGAAGGAGTTCTTGGCTGTGTTACAAGGTGTGAGTATTGAGTAAGACTCAAGACCTGACCACGGCAGAAGAGAGAGAAAGGACGAAGGTCGTCCCCTATGCTTTAGACGTAGGCTCTACAATATGCTATGCTGTGTACCGCACCTGAAGTGTGCCTTGCCATGAGTTAGTCAAGGGGTACAATAGTGATCCAGGAAGGGATCACATAACAGCGGTCGAACTTATCCTTAGTATCTAGTGGACTAAGGAATTTTCTCGATTATGGAGGTGGAAAGGGGGTTCGTCGTAAAGGGTTACGTCGATGCAAACTTTGACACTAATCCGGATGACTCTGAGTAGTGAACCGGATTCGTATAGTAGAGCAGTTATTTGGAATAGCTCCAAGTAGCGCGTGGTAGCTGCATCTACAAGATGACATAGAAATTTGTAAAGCACACACGGATCTGAATGTTGCAGACCCGTTGACTAAAACCTCTCTCGTAAGCATAACATGATCAAACCCTAGAACTCATTGAGTGTTAATCACATGGCGATGTGAACTAGATTATTGACTCTAGTAAACTCTTGGGTATTAGTCGCATGGCGATGTGAACTTTGAGTGTTAATCACATGGTGATGGGAACTAGATTATTGACTCTAGTGCAAGTGGGAGACTGTTGGAAATATGCCCTAGAGGCAATAATAAAATGGTTATTATTGTATTTCCTTGTTCATGATAATTGTCCATTGTTCATGCCATAATTGTATTAACTGGAAACCGTAATACATGTGCGAATACATAGACCACAACATGTCCCTAGTAAGCCTCTAGTTGACTAGCTCGTTGATCAATAGATGGTTATGGTTTCCTGACCATGGACATTGGATGTCATTGATAACGGGATCACATCATTAGGAGAATGATGTGATGGACAAGACCCAATCCTAAGCATAGCACAAGATCATGTAGTTCGTTTGCTAGAGCTTTTCTAATGTCAAGTATCATTTCCTTAGGCCATGAGATTGGGCAACTCCCGGATACCGTAGGAATGCTTCGGGTGTACCAAACGTCACAACGTAACTGGGTGGCTATAAAGGTGCACTACAGGTATCTCCGAAAGTGTCTGTTGGGTTGGCACGAATCGAGACTTGGATTTGTCACTCCGTATGACGGAGAGGTATCTCTGGGCCCACTCGGTAATGCATCATCATAATGAGCTCAATGTGACCAAGTGTTTGGTCACGGGATCATGCATTACGGTACGAGTAAAGTGACTTACCGGTAACGAGATTGAACAAGGTATTGGGATACCGACGATCGAATCTCGGGCAAGTAACGTACCGATTGACAAAGGGAATTGTATACGGGATTGATTGAATCCTCGGCATCGTGGTTCATCCGATGAGATCATCGTGGAACATGTGGGAGCCAACATGGGTATCCAGATCCCGCTGTTGGTTATTGACCGGAGAGTCGTCTCGGTCATGTCTGCATGTCTCCCGAACCCGTAGGGTCTACACACTTAAGGTTCGGTGACGCTAGAGTTGTAGAGATATTAGTATGCGGAAATCCGAAAGTCGTTCGGAGTCCCGGATGAGATTCCGGACGTCACGAGGAGTTCCGGAATGGTTCGGAGGTAAATATTTATATATGGGAAGTCCTATTTTGGCCACCGGAAAATGTTCGGGATTTTTCGGTATTGTACCGGGAAGGTTCTAGAAGGTTCCGAAGTGGGGCCCACCTGCATGGGGGGGACCCACATGAACGTGGGTAGTGGGGGCAAGGCCCCACACCCCTGGTCAAGGCGCACCAAGATCCCACCTTAGACGGAATAAGATCATATCCCGAAGGGATAAGATCAAGATCCCTAAAAAAGGGGGATAACAATCGGTGGGGAAGGGAAATGATGCGATTTCTTTCCCCCACCTTTGCCAACGCCCCAATGGATTTGGAGGGCAAGAAACCAGCCCCCTCCACCCCTATATATAGTGAGGAGGCGCATGGGAGCAGCATCCCAAGCCCTGGCGCCTCCCTCCCTCCCGTGACACCTCTTCCTCCCCGCTTGCGCTTGGCGAAGCCCTCCCGGGATCCCACTACTTCCACGACCACGCCGTCGTGCTGCTGGATCTCCATCAACTTCTCCTTCCCCCTTGCTGGATCAAGAAGGAGGAGACGTCCCCGCTCCGTACGTGTGTTGAACGCGGAGGTGCCGTCCGTTCGGCGCTAGGATCATCGGTGATTTGGATCACGACGAGTACGACTCCATCAACCCCGTTCTCTTGAACGCTTCCGCTTGCGATCTACAAGGGTATGTAGATGCACTCCTCCCCTCTCGTTGCTAGCATCTCCTAGATTGATCTTGGTGACACGTTGGAAAATTTTGAATTTCTGGTACGTTCCCCAACACAAACTGCCATGTTAAAAGCGTCCAATCATGAGTAACTGATGCGGGATACACAACAGCAGTACTTTGATGTAAGTACATGGTATGATAGATAGATGTAGTGTATTCTAGACACAGAAAGCCATGTCATATGCTCATGTATAACGTATGAACTCAGCACGTGCAACTTAATCAAAATAGAAGAAATACAGGCTAGACAACATATGCAACATGAAACCAATTATCACACTGTCAACTTAGAGCAAGCACCTGCGATGGTTGAGTATGGGAGATGAACTCATCATGTAGACTTGGGACTTCAACTTCATTAGCAGTAGCAGTGGCAAATCTAGAGAGTCTTTGTTTGCGTCGGTCCGGAGGACCACCAACATCCCCTAACTTACTCTTTTCCTTCCTCTTTTCTGATATTGCCTTATGAAGTCAAAACCACAAGAAGATGAATAAAATTAGCTCTGCATAACTGGTTGATGCATGATACAGACGAACACTACTTTGATGTAAGGCAAGCGCAGGATAGGAGGATGGAATATATACAAAAAAAGACAGCGTTTCATATTCACACGTACGATAGGAGGATGGAATATGTATGAAAAAACAATAAGCGGAAGGCATTTCAACAAAATTAGAAGAAATGAAAGCTAGGCACCATATGAACATGCAACCAATATCACTCTATTAGGTAAAAAGTGTCTCGTCGTAAGTGCCCTTTCAAGAAATTAGAATCAGTACAAGCTAGAAGACAATGCAAGATGCAACCTACATCACAGTCCCAAGTTAAATGTGTCTTATGGGTAAGTGATCGTTGCAGGTATAAGTTGTAAGCTACGCAGATGCAATTCAACATAATCAGAAGCAATACAAACTAGACATCATACGGAAAACGCAACCACGTATAATAGTTCCAAGTAAGAGCAAGCACCTGTGATGGTGGAGTAGGGGAGATGTGCTCATCATGTACACGTATGTTCTAGAAACAGGAACACGTGTCATATTCACAGGCATTATGTGTAAAGTAAGCAGATGCAATTCAAGTTAGAAGCAATACAAGCTAGACATCATACGCAACATCAAACCACATATAATAGTGTCAAGTTAGAGCAAGCACCTGTGATGGTGGAGTAGGGGAGATGTGCTCATCATCTACACAGCTACGTTGACTGTCCAGCCTTGTGTTGTCTTGCGAATCTTGTTGGGAGGATGGCGGAGTAGAATCTGTAGAGACCCCCTGTTTGAGTTGCTCCGAAGGACCACCATCATCCACTGCCGGACTAATTTCCTTCAGCTGTAATGATTTTGCATTGTGAAGTCAAACCGATAAGAAAAAGGAATAAAATTCGCTCTTCAGAACTCATTCATGCATGATACTGACGAACACTACTCGGATGAAAGGCAAACACATGATGCGAGGATGGTATATGTATGAAAACAGGATGGTGTGACATATTCACACCTATGATGTGGTAACTAAGCAGAAGGCATTTCAACAAATTAGAAGCACTGCAAGCTAGACACCATATGAAAGATGCAACCAATATCACTCTGCCAAGTTCAAACTGTATGGCGTTTCAACAAATTAGAAGCAGTACATGCTAGAAACCATATGCAAGACGCAACCCATATCACAGTGGCGACTTAAAGGTGCCTTATCATAAGTGACTGATGCGGGATATGCAAGATTAGTAGTCTGATGTAGAAACAGGAACACATGCCATATTCACAGGCATTATGTGTAAAGTAAGCAGATGCAATTCAACAAAGTTAGAAGAAATACAAGCTAGACATCATACGCAACATGCAACCACATATAATAGTGCCAAGTTAGAGCAAGCACCTGTGATGGTGGAGTAGGGGAGATGTGCTCATCATCTACACAGCTACGTTGACTGTCTAGCCTTGCATTGTCTTGCGAATCTTGTTGGGAGGATGGCGGAGTAGAATCTGTAGAGAACCTCCGTTTTAGTTGCTCGGAAGGACCACCTGTTGGGGAACGTAGTAATTTCAAAAAAATTCCTACGCACACGCAAGATCATGGTGATGCATAGCAACGAGAGGGGAGAGTGTTGTCCACGTACCCTCGTAGACCGACAGCGGAAGCGTTATCACAACGCGGTTGATGTAGTCGTACGTCTTCACGATCCGACCGATCAAGTACCGAACGCATGGCACCTCCAAGTTCAGCACACGTTCAGCTCGATGACGTCCCTCGAACTCCGATCCAGCCGAGTGTTGAGGGAGAGTTTTGTCAGCACGACGGCGTGGTGACGATGATGATGTTCTATCGACGCAGGGCTTCGCCTAAGCTCCGCAACGATATAATCGAGGGGTAATATGGTGGAGGGGGGCACCGCACACGGCTAAAATATCGTATATCAACTTGTGTGTAGAGGTGCCCCCTGCCCCCATATATAAAGGAGCAAGGGGGAGGCCGGCTGCCTTGGGAGCGCCAAGGAGAGGGGGGAGTCCTCCTCCTAGTAGGAGTAGGACTCCCCTTTCCTAGTCCAACTAGGAAGAGAGGGGGGGGGAGGAAAGAGAGGGAGAGGGAGAGGGAAAGAGGGGCTCCGCCCCCCTCCCCTAGTCCAATTAGGACTCCTCATGGGAGGGGGTGCGCCACCTCCTGGCTGCTTCCCTCTCTCTCCCCTCAAGGCCCACTAAGGCCCAATACTTCCCCGGGGGGTTCCGGTAACCCCTCTGGCACTCCGGTTTTATCCGAAACTTCTCCGGAACACTTCCGGTGTCCGAATATAGTCGTCCAATATATCAATCTTTATGTCTCGACCATTTCGAGACTCCTCGTCATGTCCGTGATCACATCCGGGACTCCGAACAACCTTCGGTACATCAAAACATATAAACTCATAATATAACTGTCATCGTAACGTTAAGCGTGCGGACCCTACGGGTTCGAGAACTATGTAGACATGACCGAGACACCTCTCCAGTCAATAACCAATAGCGGAACCTGGATGCTCATATTGGTCCCCACATATTCTACGAAGATCTTTATCGGTCAAACCGCATCACAACATACTTTGTTCCCTTTGTCATCGGTATGTTACTTGTCCGAGATTCGATCGTCGGTATCTCGATACCTAGTTCAATCTCGTTACCGGCAAGTCTCTTTAATCGTTCCGTAATACATCATCCCGCAACTAACTCATTAGTCACAATGCTTGCAAGGCTTATAGTGATGTGCATTACCGAGTGGGCCCAAAGATACCTCTCCGACAATCGGAGTGACAAATCCTAATCTCGAAATACGCCAACCCAACAAGTACCTTTGGAGACACCTATAGAGCACCTTTATAATCACCCATTTACGTTGTGACGTTTGGTAGCACACAAAGTGTTCCTCCGGTAAACGGGAGTTGCATAATCTCATAGTCATAGGAACATGTATAAGTCATGAAGAAAGCAATAGCAACATACTAAACGATCGGGTGCTAAGCTAACGGAATGGGTCAAGTCAATCACGTCATTCTCCTAATGAGGTGATCCCGTTAATCAAATGACAACTCATGTCTATGGCTAGGAAACATAACCATCTTTGATTAACGAGCTAGTCAAGTAGAGGCATACTAGTGACACACTGTTTGTCTATGTATTCACACATGTATTATGTTTCCGGTTAATACAATTCTAGCATGAATAATAAACATTTATCATGATATAAGGAAATAAATAAAAATACTTTATTATTGCCTCTAGGGCATGTTTCCTTCACCACCATCATCCAATGCCTTGCCAATTTCCTTCAGCTTTATTGATTTTGCATTGTGAGGTCATACCGACAAGAAAAAGGAATATCATTCGCTCTTCAGAACTCATTCATGCATGATACTGACGAACACTACTCTGATGAAAGGCAAAGTCATGATATGAGGATGGAATATGTACGAAAAAATGGACGGCTTGACATATTCACACCTATGATGTGGTAACTAAGCAGAAGGCACTTCAACAAATTAGAAACACTGCAAGACACCATATGGAAGGTGCAATCAATATAATTCTGCCAAGTTAAAACTGTCTCGTCATAGGTGGCGTTCATCAAACTAGAAGCAATACATGCTAGAAATCATATTCAAGACGCAAACCAATATCACACTGCCAACTTAAAGGTGTCCCATCATAAGTGACTGATGCAGGATACACAAGAAGAGTAGTTTTATGTAAGAACATGGTGTGATAGACAGATATAGTATGTACCAAAAACAGGAAAGTGTGTCATATTCACGTGTATCATGTCTAAGCTAAGCAGATGCAGTTTACACTAATTAGGAGCAATACGAGCTAGACACCATATACAACATGCAATCAGATATCACACTGCCAAGTTAGAGCAAGCAACTTGGATGGTGGAGTAGGGGAGCGGAGACTGGGACCTTATAATGCACTATCAGTACAAGGAGAATCGGTACTGATGCTCCATTTACGTTGCTGCAGAGGACCACCATCATCGCCTTCCTTACTCTTTTCGTTCCTCTTTCTTGATTTTTCCTTGTCAAGTCAAACCCATAAGAAAAAGGAATGAAATTTGCTCTTCAGAACTCATTGATGCATGATACTGACGAACACTACTTTCATGTAAGGCAGACGCATGATAGGAGGATGGAATATGTATGAAAAACAGGACGGCGTGACATATTGACATCTATGATGTATAAAGTGTAAACTAAGCACAAGGTGCTTGAACTTGTTAGAATCGATGCAAGCTAGAAACCATATGAAAGATGAAACCAATATCACTCTACCAAATTAAAAGGGTGCCCTAACAAATGTATTTGACCAAATTAGAAGCAATACATGGCAACAGGCTAGAAATAATATGCAATATGCAACGAATAAAGGTGACTCATCATAAGTGATTGATGCAGGATACAGAAGAGAGGTAATTTCATGTAAGAACAAGGTTAACACATAGATGTAGTGTGTACCAAAAATAGGAAGGCATGTCATATTCACAGGTATAGTGTACAAACTAAGCAGATGCAATTTACCCTAATTAGAAGCATTACAAGCTAGACACCATACGCAACATGAAACCACATATCACACTGCGAAGTTAGAGCAAGCACCTATGATGGTGGTGTAGGGGAAGTGCGGTCTTCAGGTATAGAGCTACATTCAATATCTTCATTTAGGCTTGCTGTTTTTTGAGAATCATGTGGAGAGGATGAAATTGCATTCTTTATAAGAGTATTGCGTCTCATATTAACCCACGCGCGTGACTGTCTCATCATAAGCGATAGACGCAGGATACACAAGAACAGTAGTTTGATGTAAGAACATGGTGTGATAGGCAGATGTAGTATGTACCAAAAATAGGAAGGCATGTCATATTCACATGTATAATGTGTAAGCTAAGGAGATGCAATTTAACAAATTAGGAGCATTGATGAGGGATACACAAGAAAAGTAGTTTGATGTAAGAACATGGTTAATAGAAAGACGTAGTATGTACCAAAAACAGGAAGGCATGTCATATTCACATGTATAATGTGTTAACTAAGCAGATGCAATTTACCCTAATTAGAAGCATTACAAGGTAGACACCATATGCAACATGCAACCACATATCACACTGCCAAGTAAGAGCAAGCACCTGCGATGGTGGTGTGGGGGAAATTGCGGTGATCAACTAGAGAGCTACGTTGACTATCGTCATTTAGCCTTGCCGTTTCTTGAGAATCATGTGGGGAGGATGACACTGCACTCTTTAAATGAGTAGGGCGTCTCACAGTAACCCACTCGGGTGACTGTCTCATCATAAGTGATTGACGAGGGATACAAAAGAGCATTAGTTTGATGTACGAACATGGTTAATAGACATATGTAGTATGTATCAAAAACAGGAAGGCATGTCATTATCAAAGGTATAATGTGTAAAGTAAGCAGATGCAATTTAACCAAATTGGAAGCAATACAAGCTAGACACCATATGCAACATGCAACCACATTTGACAATGCGAAGTTAAAGCAAGCACCTGGGATGGTTGTGTGTGGCAATTGAGATCATCAACTGCAGAGCTACGTTTACTGTCTCCAACTGCTGACACTGCACCCATTAGAGCGCTGAAATGCTTAGTGCTTATCTTCGAATTACACTGGAGGGACTTCTGTCTTTTCTTTTCTGCATTCATCAACACTGCGTCAGAGTCTAAAATACCCATGCATAAAAAAACAATAGTGTGAGTATGGGTGAAGTGTGTGCACAATTAGTACAGTGTAAAGGTAGCAGATAGCAGGTCGGTGAGAAATAAATGACGGGAGACATATGATAGCTCTACAACATGCGTGGCACACTAAATTACTACAGGATTCTAAGAAAATAACAGTCGACTGAAAGAAAATAGGTCAGTCCATTTTTTTGCTCCGTCCGGTGTACAAATAACGGGCAAATCGCCTTCATCTACCTCCAGCCAGTCAGTGTTGACGATCTTTCTAGAAACGCCAGCGACCACCGGCCCAGTATTCCTCCCCTGCCTGCGCCCTCCCCTCGACCTCACCGCACCGCCGTGCTTGGCACCGCCCCCCCCCCGGCCATCCATTCAAGCCCCGCCGACCTCCAGATCGGGCGCAAGCAGCTCCTGGGCCCCACACCCCTATGATAGACACCGATGCGCCGCTTCCCCAGGGAACAGGCGGACTAGGTGCTCCGCGCGCCTAAGCGGGTGCTGCTTCTTTTAATTGCGGTTCGACTGACCCTGAATTTTAAATCCAGGCGGGCTACTGACCTCAAGCAAAGGTGAAATAGTAAAAGGGAGGAAACCTTGTGCATTTAGTATCACGAAGAAGATGCAGTAAGAAGCGTTCAACTAGTTTCTTTCGTGGGATGAATACGGTGTGAGCGGAGACGTAAGGTTTGCACGAATAAGGGAAGAGGAGTACCTCTTTCTGCTGGCAGTGCTGTGTCCTCCTTCTGTTTTTCCGACGATCTTCTTGTTGTTCGCCGGAAACCAAAAGTTGTGGAGGACGGTGCAGCCTTGGACGAACCCATGGCCAAGTTGTTGAGTGTGGTGCGGTGGCCGTCTGTCGGTGGCGGGGAAGCAGATCCGAGGCGGCGAACGACGGCGTAGCGGGAACAGCTCCGGTGCGGTGGACAGTTGCGACAGTGGAGCCGCAGCAGTGAGGCGCAGGATGGCATGGTCGGAGTGGTTCTGGTACGGCGCACGTCGGCGTCGGTGTCGTGGAGGCAGCTCTGCCTCGGCTTCAGCTGCTAAGTCCTTGAGGGCGTTGCAGTTGCGGTTGCGTTGGACGACGACGTCGGGGTACCGGCTCCGGCGTGATGGAGGAGGGCGGTGGTGGATTGGCCGCTATGGGGTGGAGGACGGAGGAGGCTGGGGTTTCTCGGCTGGTGGAGAGGGCGTTTTCGTGCCCACGGAGTATGAATGGGGAAACGGAGGGAGGCGGGGAACTAAGGGGGAACGATGTTTCGGTTTGAGACGCGCTTGTTTGAAATTTGGGAAAAGTTACAAACTTTTACCCCATCTAAAATCTCGGACATATTGCAGGTTGGGGGTAGGACAGTCATGTCAGGTGTCCCAAATGTGGGCGGGATAGATTTCGGCCGAGCGCATGGGTAGGCGCCCACGGCGTATGAATGCTTCTCGGAGGCAGTTGAGACTGGCGTCTTGGTGAAGTTACAAACCTACCCCGGTTTAGATCTTTGGACATCGGGCCGATAGGCTACACGGGCCAGAGTCGGGACAGTAATTTCCTACCACCAAAACATTAGTCTCGCGCGGTTTCGGGTGACCAGAGGCCTATTTGGCGCGTCGTTCAATATTTGGGAGCAGAAGCATTAACGTTTTCGGTTCTCTTGAATTGAACTTTCAGGATTTGTCAAACTTCACAAATCTTTACTCTTGGAAATCCTAAAGCTACGATTATTTTGGAATGGAGGGCGTACATTTGAATATACATTGTACACGAGTATATATTAAAAAATATGCAACTTACCTCAGTTCATGCATGGTTCCAGATATAATCTCCTTGGTTGCAAAGAAAAGTTAGATATGCGTATGAATATATATATATATAGCATGTTCAAACTCACAACAAAGATTGATGCCCCCTTTTACATCTGATTTACAAATGCCATTATCTCGGGTTCAAATAGATGAATGCACTTCCTATGAATTCGAATCTTCGAAACCCCCTTTATGTTGAATTCGACATGTATTCTATTTCGTAGCTAGCAATTTGGAATGTATGCATGCAAGTGACAAATGTATAAAGTGCTTCACACTAACAACATGGAGTGCACTAATTAATGTTTATATATGAATTGCAAAAGCATCCATTGCCTGTATTTCAAACCGCTCTCACTCTATGGATCGATAATATGAAATAAACACATGCACATGCTAGAATTCAATAGAGTATGGGTGTCTGATAGACCGATTTTCGTCCATACGCAATTTGCAAAATTCATGATCTCATCCAAAAATAATAATGCCATTTATATTTTAATTTAATGCGTAGAACCGCCTTTTACATGTAGATGCACTATGCCTCGCCCCGTTCTCACGAACGCGTTATATATCCCTCTATCTAACGCATAAGTGCACACACTTTATATGCATCGGCATTTCTCTTTCACACATGCTCACAATCTCTCTCAGGGTGTCGGGGTGTCTCACGCACATGCTCTGTCTGTTTCTCTCTCTCTCTTTCTGACTACTATGTACCACTCTTTTCACTAATCTCAGTTGGAAAACACTATTTCTCTCACATGCATATATACACATGCACGGTCTCTACTAGCCCTCTATACGCACATATATGTGCCTACGTGTCTCCGGCACGCACATTATCTTTAGGCCTCTCTCGCAC
>NC_057796.1:472073606-472075038 GCF_018294505.1 Triticum aestivum
TGATTTCATCATATCATTCGGTAGGATACCCCTCGCTGTTAGGCTGGATGGTAATACGAGGCAAAGTTTTACCCTAGTTCGGATCGGACCCTTGCAGTTGAAGAAAGAGCCTACTCCTGGTACTGTATATTAGTGATAGGGGTGTGTACAAAGTACACGTGAATACCAGGCATTGTGTGTGTGTGTGTGTATACTACCGACGAACTAGCCCCCAAGCTTGTATAACATACTAAGGGCCTAGGGTTACAAATCATATATAGTCGGCTTATCACCAGTGGGGATAGAGTCCTCCGCGACTCTGGTAGCTTCGTGTTGTACGCCGAGTCCTCCACATGGGTCTTCGTATAACACATCTCGGTCCAACCTATATGTGGTGCAGGATGGAACCGACCCATGAGTCTTTATGTTGACCCACCACAACTAGAAATGATGTGCCCACCACACCACACACGCAATCGGCCACTAAGAAAATAAGCATATACAATAGTACAACGGTATCTAGCTCACGATACGTCTCCATATTTTGTTGATGACACCGACGGACTTTGCATTTGATGCGTGCTCCGTATTTTGTTAACGACACTTACGGTCATTGTATTTCAAGCGAAAGCACGATATGGTCACTGGACTTCAGAATAAGCTCATCACGGTCACCACATACATTTTGTCGTGCTAACCAACATGTGGTTGGATGGTTAGAGGACAATGGTTTCTCGAGCCCACCAAGGTTAAAGTCCCGGTGCTCGCATTTATCTTGTGTTAATTTCAGTATTTTCCGGCGATGTACGTTCAGTGGGAGGAGACGTTCCACTCGACTACGAGGCACCTATGGTGACTTCGTAAAATCTCAAGATCATATATGCTGGCCCACTCTCTCGAAGGTGCTCATAGGGGTAGGGTTCGCGTGTGTGCGCTTATAGCGGTGAGTGCTTGCGCGTATATATGAGCCCTTGCGTCTGTACCGTGTTAAACAAATACATATCATGATTATACGGTCACTGGCTCACCCGTACAACTCCGTATTTTGTTGATGACACAATCAATTGACCAGTCAAACGTTCCACGCGGCCCAACTAGTGTTGCACCATCGGGGCGCGTAACCGTGGGGCCCACCTGTCAGCCCGTATATGAAAGAAAGAAATGGTAGTTTGAGTTTGTACTGTGTTAATAAAATAGGAGTACATTTTAGGGTGATCATACAGACACTGGCTCACCATACAGCTCCGTTATTTGTTGATAACACGATCAATTGACCAGTCAAATGGTCCACATTCAGCAGCGCACATTACCATAGGGCCCACCCGTCAGCGCGTATATGAAGGATAGAAATGGTAATAAATTAGTGATCGGTGGGTATTCGAAGTCGTGAGACCTCTGGTTGGCAGTCACCGGCGGTTGGGGGCGTTCATTGGGCGGTGGGGTGGGGATCCCC
>NC_057796.1:472075250-472086452 GCF_018294505.1 Triticum aestivum
TAGAGGGATGGCCGGTGCGGCGGCGGACCGGCGGTGGGGAGTGGTTTCGGGGAGGGCGGGCCGGCCGCGGGCGGCAGGGGCTGGCGGTTCGGCCGGTGGTGGCTGGCCGCTCAGGGGGTGGAGTTTGATGATAAACTGGAGGCCCTTTATTTCGTATCCAACGGCTGGAAAATCTAATGACCAGAGATGAAAAAAGTCAGTCGACTGACGTGTAGCCTCACCCCGCACGTACACATGCACGCAAGACACGCACGCATGTAGGCGTGCAACACTGACACGTACACACGCACGCATGCTGGCGTGCAACACTGACACGTACACATGCACTCACGAACACACGCACGTACGCACCCATGCATGCAACACTGAAACGTACCCTTGCACGCACGCAACACTCGCACGCCTGCATGCACACAGCACACGACGCAAGACACACGCTCAACCTATACGTGCATGCACCCTTTGTTAAGGACATGGATTGTTACGGGTATTAATCAATCTTATATGTGATAAGCAGAACATTGATGTTTGCAGCGGTCTTTATGAATCACAACGTATCGAACGGGCTATCAACATAGTAGGTTTATCTACATGAAAAAGATGATGTCACACAATGAACAATCATCGGTTTATGAAATGCCCGCTTCTGACCGCCCTACCCCACCAAAGGTTCCTCTGCTGTGCGCTGCCTGCGTTGGGTCACTGACATGCAGGCCATGCACCCAAAGAGCCCACACGACAGTGTAAGAACGCCGCGGTGTCCTAGGTCAGATTGGAGGGCGCCACTCGCGGGACGCCCGGCTGAACACGCCTCCGTGCCGCATTCAAACGCCTCCATGAAACCCGCCCGTGTGGAAGCCGAGAAACCCACTCTGGACACACGTCCGTTCATGACTAGGCCGGCGTTAAACACAACGCCGGCCGAGCTCCTCCAGTCCGCCGTCTATTTAATCTCCTATTTAAACGAGGCCAAACGCCGGCCAAGAATCGCACACCTCCGCTACTCCCGTATCTCCTCCACCATTTTGTCCACTCTTACAATGGCTTACGAAGAGTAGTTATTCCGCATCCAAGCCGGCTGGGTAGCCCGCCGGATACGAGCTATGCAGCTCGCTGATCCACCTCCCTCCCCTCGCCCGACGGAGGCAGTTGCCGCCCCAAGCCGGCGCGCGGTTCAGCAACTCGCCGCTCCAGGCCAGCTCGACGAGGAGCGGCGCACGGGCGTCGTTGCTGCCGTCCATGCCGCCGCCTCGTATCGCGTCTCCCGTTTCTGTGGCCGAGACTCCCATCCTGCGGCCGCGCCATGCAAGCAACGACATAAGCTGGGTGCGCGGAGAGCGACGAGTCGATGGCCAGCGCCTCCGCATCCGCCGCCATCATCGAGGAGAAGTAGAACACGGGAGGCCGCCACCGCTTGGGTCCCATGAAGGCCACCACGGAGGCGACGCCGGCGTACACAGCAGGTGTCTTGCCGGATCCTTTTGTTGCGAGGACCTTCATCGACCCCGCATGGGCTCCACGGAAGAGGGGAATGTTAGGATGAACTCGAGCCGGTGCCGGCCATGGCGAAGTAGTGGCCGGTGATGAACTCGAACCGGTGCTAGCCACCATCATCTTCGGCACCAGCCAATGATATCAGTTGGGCAGTGGGGAAGCGAGCCGTCCTTTGCGTTGAAGCACATACCTCCGGGGCTCCCGGCAGTCCGGTGATCGTGCTGCCGGACATGAGGAACACAAATCGATCGGCGGGCGACCATTTATGCCAGGTATTATATACCTATGCTGTCCAGAACTAGCACCGCGTAGTTCATTTGAGTGTAATGAAATCCGTCATGTTTGTATGAAAATCCGGTATTTTATATGATTTCCGTCGTTGTTTATATGAAATATCAGTTTGTCTACGTGTTTGCATGAATTTCGTCCGGTTGGTTGAGTTGCTGTCATAATGTGTGCGGCTACAGTTGGATGGCGTAATTTGCGGGTCGCCGGTCGGTCTGCGGGCGGCTCAGGCGGCGTTGTGGGACAAAAAACACAGCTCGTGTGAGCTCGTCTCCAACGTGCGCGCTGGAGGATGCATGACAGCATGAGCACCCGAGCCATTCCTCGTTCATCGGTGGCAAAGGCACCGGTGGACAAAAGGGTCGCCAATATTTTGGCTACCCCGGGCAAGATCCAAACAGCCCCTCCCAACAGATTCAAATCCCTCGTTCGCCGTGGAATTTTTCCATGTGTTGTTTTCATGGACTAGCAAGATGCCCGTGCATTGCACGGAACATCAAGATGCATTTTTTTACAAACTCCCTCATGCATGCAAGGGATAATTAATGTCCTCCTTTGCTAGTACCACGAGGCAAACACCATTAATATTGCATCGATTAGTGTTAGTGGCCTTGTATATCTGCAAATTGTAATTTTGATAGTGGCCCCTTGTATATAAAAATGGAGGGAGAAAGATGAGAGATAAGGTGAGGAGGAGTGGGGCGTGGTGGTGACCGGTGGTCGGACTGGGCGGAGGCATGGGGATGGACGGTGCATTATGTCTAGGTTTGTATCTCTCTCACACACACCCACGTAGGTGGGGGACGTGCACGAAGAGAAGAGGTGCACGCATGGCGCATGTACTCCCGTCTCTTTCCCAACCACACCCGCGCGGGTACACGGTGGAGCTCATTTCTGTACGAAAAAGGCAGCCCACGTGGTAATTTGGCACGTGTACTGGTTGTCCACTTGGTGGAGGGAGGATCGTCTACCACGGGTGAACAAACAAATTGCGACTTGACGCGTTATGTTAAAATAAAAAAAGAGGCAAACCATGTGGGGCCTACCTTAGAGGCAAGGCTCTATGCAGTGGAGTACTTTTGATGTGTCCCGTCAAATCGCAGAACGAGGAGAAGCTTGCTTAGTACGCCGTCTCCCCCGCCCACGGGCACGGTGGCTCGCAGGATGAGGTGAAGCTTGCTTACAAGTAGTAGTAGTAGTACTGTACGCCTTTACGCCCGCTCCCTTGCCCACGCGCGCGGTGGCTCGCAGCACGAGGAGAAATTTTTACTACTCCCTCCGTTTACTCCTCGTCCCTACTACGTACTTTGGTTAGTACTCCCTCCATTTACTTATACAAGGCCACTATAAAAAAATACATTTTGCATCTATACAAGGCCACAAATAGTAATCGAGAAAAAATTTACTACTCCCTCCTTTCCAGTTTATGGCTCAATTTCAAAATCTCTCCAACCAAGGTAGACGGTGAGTGGTCGAATTAATTTCGTAGTTTGCACAAGTAATTAGTACGCTCGTTTTTCTCAAGAAGTTATGTTTACCGAGGCATTAATTAGAACGAATGCATGAATGACCACTAAATTTCCATGAACTTGTACATGCATTGGTTACTTTCTTCTTGACACTGCTTGCGTCGGGTGATCTAACGCACCTCGAAATCCAACAAGTATACTACTACTAGTATAGTAGAATTGAGACTTATCAAACGGAAAAATGAATGTTTTTTTGATGAGCCCTATAAACCCTAGTGGGTACGTACTCTGTAAAAACAGATTTTTTCAAAACTAAGTCGCTCCCTTTCATGAATTCTGTAGTATACTCCTCCGTCGACGCTCCCTTTCATGAATTCTGTACTTCCTGTCGCCGACATGTCGGACATATAGCAACTGGGTCGACGTGTCAAGCACCAAATAACAGTGCAGAACAGTAGGGGAGACACACCCCACTCGTACCGGCCCAGTAGTAGTAATGAGCAATGAGACGTCAAATCACAATGCCACACCTTCCCAGACGGACGAAGCAACCATTATTTCACACTTCGGTTCGCCATCATCTCAAACCACGTAGTATTGCTTCTGCCTCAAGAGGGACACGCGCATCGCCTTGGCACATCATGACACGTGGGACCGCATGACAGGCCATGCTCCCCCGCCAATCGCTCGGTAAAATCACCTCATTTTTACTATACTTCCTCCGTATCGGTTTACTACATGGCATGCACGTCGTTCTAGGTTGAGAATTTAACTGGCTATATATGTGATGAACAGTACTCTAGCCTTTTAAAAAATGTATACTTTTGTACAGTAGTACTATTGATGGATTGCGCCATGGAGCAAAAATTGAAATTAAAAAAAAGGTGGTACATATAGAGAGCGCTCGTCGCCAAATTATGCATATATTACTATTAAAAAAGCTAGTACGTGCTTAATTGGGGTGCTAAATTCTATTGAAGAAATACTAGTAGTATGTACATACTGAAGAGTTAAAGTAACGAGAAGAAACATAACATAGTTTTGCTGGGGGCTCAACACAACACACCCCTCAAATTAAACTAAGCACACCTGAAATTAAACTATGCAACTAATCCGGTAGACACTGCATTAGAAGTTTAGAACCACCATGAGCAACGACACTGCCACCTTACTCGGAGTCCTCGTCCACGTCCTCGACTTCGTCCTTGTCCCTCTTCCTCTTGGCCGATACTTCTTAGCTTGAACCGCACACTTGGCTGTTGCTCTTCATCCAACCCTTGTAGATATTGAAACAAAGGTAGCCATCCATTGCAGCGTAGTGGATGTGGTCTATATCTAGTACATTTCGCTGCCATGCATGACGATGAAATGTGTAATGAGGTTTCTCCAGTTTACGGTACGAAGGATGAACCATGGCTCCTGCCAGGGTCAGCATTGAAGGCTGACGAGAGGGCACCAGCCGATTCTTCTGGAGGTCGAAGGGGTTGCCTACAACGAGGCCTATCCGACCTAGGACTTCTTTGTCGTTCTTAATGTCTACAGTAACGAATTTCACTGTTTTGTCCTTGAGGAAGTTCTTAAAGTCCTGGCACTCAACGTCGACATGGCATATGTGGTAGACCAAGCAAACGTTATGTACGCAAACCTGGATCACGGCGGGCTTCTTCCTCTCTTCGTCCTTTAGATCCTTCTCTCGTCCCAGGACTGTGGTGTACTCAACATCTAGCCCAGCGACCCACTCATCATCTGAGTTTTCGAACATGCGTCTGGAGCGAGAAAGGCATCCTTTCACCGTCGCGGAAGAACGGGTGTAGATGATGTCGTACTCATCGCCGGTGATGGTTCTAACCTTGTACTCACCGCCGATCGTGGAGATTTGGGACGCCATGGATTTGGGAGGAGGGTTAGGATTAGTGGAACTGCCGTAATGTGAATGGACGGGACGACTAGGAGCGAACCGCCATAGTATTGAAGGACGTGCGAGGACGAGTAGGAGCCAACTGCCAGCGTGCTAACGACAAGGTAGTGGCTTTCCATTCTCCCATGATACGGGATTCCGAGAGCCCTTGGATCTGAGATCGAACGGTTGCATGGCGTGATTCTAGACCTATGGGTGAATATCCTATCTTGGAGGGTTATTCTGCAAATTTTCAGCAACTTAGCATACGACCGTTTGATCTCAGATCCAAGGGCTGCCAGCAGCCCGTATCATGGTCGCGCCTACCACGACCGTCGCGTCGCTTGCGCGGTCGCGCCCTTGGAGATTTAACACGGTGCGTTAGGCTATCTGATGTTGGCATGTCATACATAGTCATCACTTAGTCACTCATACTACAACAAGGTTGGCTATAAGGTTGGCTATAAGTGTAAATTTTTTTACTCCTCTCTATCTCTTTCTTTGTACTCCCTCCGTCCCATAATATAAGAACGTTTTTGACACTAGTGTAGTGCCAAAAACTTTCTTATATTATGGGACACAGGGAGTACTAGTATTTATTGCATTTGCCAAGGAGTGACCTCTTCCAATGAAATGGTGTTGCCAAGTTTGCTTCATTTAATTAGCTATAGACTCAAAATTTTCTTTTCACCTAGGTACACGTGCTTAGCACCGTTTCTTCCTTGGGTCACCAAACTAGTCTCTCTCTTCTTGATTAACTTGCCACATCAGACTTTATGCCTATGTGGCAAGCTTAAGCACCTGTAGGAGCAAGTAAAAGTAAGTACAATAGTGCGCTTTACATGGCATTTTTGCATATGTGGAGGAAAGAGAGGCAAGGAAAAAGTGGAGAAGTGGGCTCTCATGCAAGAGCCAGCCTCTACTACATGGTGGAGCATTGGGAGAGGCACATGTATGGAGGTGGTCAGGAATCGGGAGACTCACGCCGATCGTAGCGCCGCAGTTGAAATGATAATGGCAACCCAAATTACGGGGCCCCACCTGTCCAGCAGTAACTCGCTGTCAAATCACACAGCCCTACGTTTGCAGCAGCCTACTCCCTCGTCCTCTCGCGTCTCTGTCGAACCGACTAGGCGGAACTGCCCTGCCTACCGCGCAGGAAAAGCCCCGCCCTCGACTTTTAAATACAACTACATCCGCTTAAGAATCCAATGATATACTTTTTGTGACATAGTAACTCATATTTAGTTAGTCAAATGGATGACCTAGAACTACGTGCAGGCCCTATAAACCGAGACGCCTAAAAATAAAAAAAACAAGACGGAGAGGGTAGTTCAGCACGTATCTTTTTAGATCAATATAGTCGGGATTCACCAAGGAGCAAAACCAAGTGGTAGGCTGCTCCTGTCGTGTTGGCGTAGCAACTCAAGCAGGGTCAGTCCGCACACGAAATGGTGACACACTTAACAGGACCCCTTTGGCCGACATGTGGCTCATCCACCGTCTTGTTCCACGTGCGATGCACCAAATTACAGTTCGGAGCAGCGGTTGGAATTGGAGGCACCCCGGTCGTAGCGCCGCAGTAGTAGAAAATGAGCGATGAGGGGTCAAATCACAAAGCCCCACCTTTCCCGCATTAAGCTGGACGGACGAAGCAACCATCATTTCACTCTAGGGCGCAAGAGCATAAAGAAAAGAGAAAACAATGATGCATGCGGCAGCTACCTAGGGCACCCTAGGGTAGGGGTCTCCACTACATATCCTTTTTTTAAAGCGCCTCCACTACAAATCGGCTTCTCCCTCGTCCTGTTGAAGAAAACCGATGATGAGTGCGGCGGTAGGGTTTGCAGGAGTAGTACGGCGTGCAGGGCCATGTTGTAGTAAACGGGTTCGAGTCGACGCCTTAAATATGTGTGGGCCGCTTGGTTTTACGGGAACAAGGCAACATTTTGGGTTCGGGGACCAGTGGAGATATAGTACGTACAAAAGATTGTGAACGTAGGTTCGACCGAAAGGCAATGATGCATGGGCCCTGCATTTTGATATACCCGGGGCCGCGTGAAATTTGCTACTCTACTCAAAACTAGTAAGGAACACATGTATTGAACGCATGAGATTTCGAAACCAAATTACGAATAAATACACACTATAGCATGTAAAGCTTTGAGTCATATATGCATGATGTAGATGTTCGTTTAGTTCTTATAGTTCATCTCATTCAAAATCAATTAGTTTTATAAAAATGTTAAGATTCATGGGGTTGTGCATTGTAAATCATAAAGTAAAAAACAAATAATGGCAATTCATTTAGAAAATAATAATCAATTATGATACAGAAGATTCTAGAACAAAGGAGAAGTGCTTGTGTTTTGAGGTTTGTGCATTATGCTTAAGTTCAACCATGGAGTCTTCTAAATTGTACATGTGGCAGATCTGGTGGAATGTTGATGATATCCAACGGCTAGTAGTGCTCGGATTTGCCTATATGTGCACTGTCGGGTTAGCTTCATCCAGCGACCATCTTTCAAAGTTATTGGCACACTATATAGTTCTTGTGCCATAGTTGCATGTTTTGGAAATAAGCTACTAGTGGGTTGTACTATCTATTTAGGAATAGAAGATGTATACATGGAAGTTGTAGGGAAAGAGATGACATGTAGCATCTCAATTCCTATGAGTAGGGATTGGAAAAGAGATGTCATTTGGTTCACATCATAGGAACTTTCTATTGAATCTAGAGATGACATGTATCTCAATTCCTATGAGGAGGGATTAGAAAAGAGATGTAATTTGGTTCATATCATAGGAACTTTTATATTGAATATACGCTAATGTTTATTTTCCTTTGAAATTAAGGGAGTATAGGAATCCATTCATATGAACCAAGTGGCTCTAAAGCTATAGAAATGATATCATGTTTATTTACTTTGAAATGTGGAGTATATGAATCTATTCCTATGAACCAATTGGCTCTAAAGGAAAAAATCCTATAAAAATCATATCATATAGAGTTCCTATGATATTCCTCGACACTAAAGGATGCTTGAAATTGTTGCGGGTGATACGATGGTCTTTCTTTGTAGACTCCTCACCCATCTTTATAGTTACCCCTCGAAGATGAATGAAATGATATATACATGGTATTCTACATGTGCAATTTGGTACACGAAAACTCGGTAAAAGTTTGCGAGGTTCGAATTTTCAATAAAGCTATATGCACTGCATTTCGGAACGGAGGGAGCATACGGACTCGCACCCTCACGCACACGCACCCTCACGAGTCACGACTCTCCCGAGTCCTCTCGCAGACTCGCACGTTTCACCCACCGTCTATCTGCAGGTAGACATCATGCACATATGTGCTCTTCACACCCTACCCTCAGAACTTCTAAAAAACAAAAGACGGCGCGCACATTTTATTTTAGCTCACACGTCACACACTTATACTATTACTCTTGCGGCGAACGTTCTTTGGGCATAGTATATTGTACTCTCACGAAGAGAAGCGATGCACGCACGCACTAGTTCTCTCACACCCACTCACGGGTACATGTAGGAGCGCATTTTCTTGAAGCTGGTACAAGAAAATCACTCCACTATATATAAAAGCAGGAGCCTTAGTGCGTGCTTTACTAGGGTTCCTCTCGTTCACTCTCTCATGCTCTCCAGATCTAAGCAACACATAGGCGGCCACATTCTCTCTCTCAGCTCACGACTGGTCACAAATCTGGCCGGACAACCTCGACCGGGGCAGGGGTGTAGGTGCATCGTTCACGCTGTCGTCGGCGGCGAGGGAGGAGACCAACGGCTGCCCGCGCGTCCCGATCGGCGGCCGTGCCGTTCTCTTCGAGAGAGCGCCGGCTCGGGAGGGCCTCCGACCCCTTCTTCCTCCCTGCGGTATTGTGGCCAAGATGCGGCCTCCCGACGCCGTCTTTGCCACATGCCGACGACCCTCAGGTATATATTCCATCGAAACCTGCCTTGCTCTACTGCCATAGCTCCCTTCGTGTGGATCCTTTTCTACTTCCGTCCGCTGTTCCAAAGCCACCTAGACTTCTACTATTATTAGAAGTAAAGCTAGTTCATACAGTCGACTCAAAGCGTTGGTTCAAACAGGGAAGAAAGTGGGAAAGCTGTAGCATGAATCTAGGACTTGGTTCTAAGAGGAAACGGGGGAAAGTAGTAATATCTGTCACTGTTTAAATAACCGTATTTCGTATTTGCGCAAACAGGGATGTCTGTCTCCGTATCGTTTCTATCCGCGCAATCAAAAGCACACACATCAGTTTTAGTACAACTGTGCAAAATGAGATGGCTATCCCTCGTTGCCGTCGTCTAACCTCCCGTCTTCAAGGTATCCCTACATTGGTACTAGTAACTAAGGTAGAATGACCAACGCAATCTAAAAGAAGCTGATTCGTATGTTTTACTTCCTGATTGCAGTGCAGGGACGAGCGAAAACAACCGCATCCTAGTCCGGAATGCACTTTCTACCAGTTCATCCATGGACCGAGGACTAGCTGGCATGGCTGCACGGCGGTTTTTTGGACAGGTGCGCGGACAAGAGGCATTGTGGTCTGCTTATTTCTGGAAATAGCGGTGCTTAAATTTAGTGGAATGCACAAGCATTTCAGCTGGTCAGTACACTGCATGGTTCAGTTCAGCATTCCAGCTGAGACCACAATTATAATTGGTTATTCTGGAATGAGAGAACCTAACCCTGAATGGTGGCAACAAGAAAAAACCAGAGTGAACTCCAGGAAATTTAAGCCTGCCGGGAGGCCCTTTGCTCAGAGAAGCCTTGCTTGTTTTTTCCTGACTTGTAAACCTTCTCACAACTTTGTCTTTTGCTGTGAACTAGTATATGTTTGTTATGTTCTATGAATCATTGAGATGTATAAAATTGCTTAACTTATGCTTTTCAAGTTTTTTATGAAGACGAGTTTAATGTGAGTGTTCCACATGAGCGCTGGACTAGCGTGTGAACGTTTGGAATTTATTACGTTGTGGCCTCAATTAACTCATGAACCACTGTAACAAGATACATAGTTGATTATATGTCAGACATCAGATTGTTGATTGTTAGCTGATCGATAGCCTAGTGTTGAAGCGAGCTGAGCCAATGTGTCGTGTTTTGCACAACTGCTTACAAGTGGGGTAGCACCAACAGTGTTTACAAGTACTTATGTATACGTCGGCGCACGGTTCTCGAACGAGTGCTCTATTTCATCAAAACACACACTGCTCGTATGATAAACCGTGACAACCTATGTCTTACCATGCCATATTCATGAAAAAACTAGTGAGGACGCATCTGTTTCGGCAACAATTACGATGGCTCTCACATGATTCATGGGCACACAAAAGTAGCAGCAGTTCCCATAGACGGATTCAAACAGAGTACTAGCCCCAGAGGGGTCGATAACAGGCAAGGTTCGGATAATTAGACACAATCCAAACTACCATTAAACACTAGCTGGGGCAACTATTTCATGCCTCGATCTAATTTGGGCTGGACACAAGACGGACGTTGCCATGAACATCATCGAGGACGTCCCGCAGCAGCTCAATCCTGTGAACCTTCATGAAGACAACCTTGTGGCCTTGCCACTGATAAACTTGTTTGTGGAGGCATGCCACGTCATCTTCCTGTGTAAGCTTGACAAGAACAGTATGCCTCACAAACGAACGAGTAGCTTTGAACTTCTTGTGCTTCAGTACACCCTGGACAACACGCCTGACAACAGTGAGGCTGGAATACAACTCTTCATTGGTATAACCGCAAATGGCTTCCAGGATCCAACAGTGCGTATATTCAGGTCGTCCGCCTCATAGCGAGTGACATGTACAACCACACAATCCTTGTCTGCATCAGGGCTCTAATTGAAATAGAAACAAATTCTGAATTACTTTTCAGTATAAGAAACACAAGTTATTTAAACCACTATGTATAGCATGGCATCGAAGCTAATAAAATTTTGCATTATTAATCACCACATACTTCCTTTTCTAAAAAAAATCACCACATACTTAGATGAAAAACCACAATCGAGATCG
>NC_057796.1:472086721-472095087 GCF_018294505.1 Triticum aestivum
CAGTGCCACGGGGGCTGTAACCTCAAACGGGGCGTTGACCATCTCAGTAGTGGCCGTGAGCGTATCTGGGGTCAGCTCGGTGGTTGCCTCCATCTTCTTGGAGCTCTTTGTCTCATGGGGATCAGCCTCCCGCGTCTGCTCCAATATCGGCAGATCTTTGCCTGGTTCTCCTTGGTCCATCATGAAACTGACGAATACTAAGAGACCACTGAAAGGAAAACACAATCGCAATGACAATGAAACAAAAAAGAGAGTGAGGATCGGTTCCTGCTTTGCAAAAGTTTTTTTTCTCTGAACGAAAATATACCAACATCACGGATCCGCTTACCTTCCCTTCGTTCGGAGAGAAGAACAGTGGCAGATGCGAGTGTTGCCTTTCTTGAAGACGGTGAGGGAGAAGGATAGTCCGAGGGAGAAGGGGATTCAGCGAAGAGTGAAATGATGGTTGCTTCGTCCATCAAACTTAGACTGCGGGGAGGTGGGGTTTTGTGATACGACGGCTTGTTACTGCCGTGCTACGACCAGGGTGACTCTCCGCCTGCATACTGCCTTCTAATTTGGTGGATGGCATTTGGGCCCGCGCGTGGCATGGCCCGCATGTCGGTGAACAAAAGGATAACGACATTCAGTAGAGGGAGACGTTTCAATGACCTAGGAGGAGCCAGCAACGGTAGAGTGTCTCCACTGTACTAGTACTAATTATTTTTCTGGGTATGTAGAGTGTCTCCACTTTACTAGTAGTAATTGTTTCTCTGGGCCCAAGACAAAACAGCCCATCCACACTAGTAAATAGTAAAATCAATTCAAAAGCCCATCCACACTGGGTGCTCTTCTTCCTCCTCGCTCCCACCCACCTCACGTCAGCTCGCTCCACTCGTACCCCCAAATTCCTCACCTCACTCCTACAGAAAACCCCAGCTCCCCTTCTTCCTCACTCCTACAGAAAACCCCCAGCTCCACTTCTTCTTCGCTCGCACTACAACTAGGCTCGTCATTCGTTACTCTGCTCAAATCCGTGAGCGCGACGCGACGCCCTCGAGGAAAATGGAGTCGGCTGACCCCAGCGCCAACAAGATGAGGCTCCCGCCAGCGGCGACGCCTGTTGTAGATCCCGCACCCGGCAGCGCGGGGAGAAGCGGCGACCCCGCGCCCACCGGATCCCAGGAACCCGTAGAATCTCGGGTGGACCGCATCAGCGATCTCCCGGACGCCGTCCTTGGGGATATCATCTCGCTTCTCCCCACCAAGGATTGCTGCCGCACCCAAGTCCTCTCAATTCGGTGGCGCCCTCTATGGTGCACCGTGCCCCTTAATCTCGACTATCGTCGGCTATCTCTCTTCAATGATTTTGAAATCCCCAGAGCCATCATCTCCTCCCACCAGGGCTCCGTTCAAAGCCTCTGCATCCCGTCATGCTACCTGAGCAAGCATACCATGCCCTGCACGGTGGACGCCTGGCTGAAATCCCCTGAATTCACAGAACTACAGCTGCTTGAGTTCTACTATTCCCCTGGAAATCACATACCACATACCGACCGCCATGAACTTGTGCCCTCAGCACCGATGTCCATCTCGCGCTTTTCGTCCTCTCTCCACACCGCCACCTTTGCGTTGTGCTACCTACCAGACAATCTGGTACTAAACCTTCGACTCCCATTTCTCAAGAAACTTTCACTTGTGCGGGTTCGTATATCGGAGGCCTCATTGCACAGCATCATCCACTCCAGTTGCCCTGCGCTGGAGTGCTTGGTGCTTGTTTCCACAGTTACAATCGGTTGTCTCCAAATAAAGTCGCCTAACCTTGTAAGAATTGGAATTTCTTTTGACGGAAGGCAGCTCATCATCCAAGATGCCCCTTCACTTCAAAGGTTGATCCTTGATTCTAGTTATTCACCGTTGCAAATAACCATCCTCTCTGCACCTAAACTGGAGACCTTGGGTGTAATACATGATCTCTGTGCTCATTTCAATATGGTGTTTGGCTCCACAGTTCTTCAGGTACTTTATATTATCATCTACACTTGTAACCATAAGCTGCATTTTAAATTTCTGCGCATAATTTATATATCATCTTGGAGTACACATTTTGTACTAATATTATGTTCTATACTCAATGAAGAGTTTCTCCATGGATGGCCTATCAATGGTGCTGGATTCTGTCAAGATCTTATATATCCAAATGAATAGTTTTGATCTGAACAAGATTATTGGTATGCTGCAATGCTTTCCATGTCTGGAGAAGTTGTATATAAAGGTGATAATTTCACGCACATTGGAAGCCCGCATATAGTGTACTAGAATTAACTGTTCAGTTGTTGCTCTTTCGACACTCTTATTTTAGACCTTAACTGTTTTCAATCTTCATGTCTATTTAGGCAACAGGACGGGGTAAGAAAGTTACAACCAATCGGTGGATTCGTAAGCATCGGGATTTTCTCACTTCTCATGAGATTCGATTGAAGACAATAACGCTAGAATGATATGTAGACAACCGTGCAAACACAAGATTTGTCACATTCTTCCTGCTGAATGCGAGGTTACTATTGTCCATCAGGCTTAAGTTTATCAGCAACATGGTTTTGACGGATGGGTATGTCGAAGAGCAAAAAAAGGAGTTTCAGGTGGGCAAAAGAGCTTCTGAACGTGCCGGGCTTCTATTTACAACATATTGTGGTCATAATCCAGTAAATTTTACGACCCAGGATGTTCATTCTATGGACCTGACCGATCCATTTGACTGTGACTGGCGAAAACAGTGCTGGAGCTGGATGTTGTTGCCCTTTTCAATCTGGTTTTTTTGTAAACCTGGTGAACAATTAACCCTCGTGCTTTTGTACAGTTTGTAAGCTGGAGTTAGATGTTCCTGCCCTTTTCAACTCGGCTGTGACTGTCATAGTTTCTTTGAAACGAGGCAAATGGCTTGCCATTCGTTTAATTTAGAGTGAAATATTGTAACAAATCCCAACCAAGGGAAATAACATCACTCTCGCCGGCTGCTTGAGCTCACTGTGCATTACAGAAGCCAAGTGATTAGCCCCCACCAGCACCCACAAACTTATTTCAAACTAGCACATCAAATGGGCTGTAAATTTTCATAGGAAAGGCTGCTTGACCATGACAGATTTGGATTCTGACATTTGGGACCCGCGAGGAAATAGCCTATCCAAGGTGGTGTCGACTTACTAGCCAGTCAACAAACGATTCTGCCTACCAGCCGTTGGATTGACATCCAACATCTGTCGTGTATCTTCTATCTCTTGTCTTCTTCTTCCTCCAGCCGCCCAAACCAACCACCCCGTCGGCTCCGCCTACTCCCGCCTCCCATGGCTGGCTGCGCCTCCGCCGCCCTACCGTACGTACCCTCCAACGTTGGCCAGTCCCTCCCTCTATTCCCCCACACGTCCTGTTATTCTCCGGCGACGTCAGCCCCAACACGCGCCCGCGCCCGAACCAGTCACCCTCGTACTCGCCTCCGCCTGCGACTGGACCGGCGCATCTTCAACGGCTCCTATTCGTTCCGTCCGAGGCCTCGCCGTCGTCCTTCGCCTTGCGGCCTTGGTTCGCTCGCCGTGCGCGGTGCGCCACCCTCTTGCGTTGTCAACGTCGTCAACAACCGAGAGGAACAAGGAGATGACTGTACGTGGAGAGGATGACAGTAGGGACCCACCAGCGTCATGGCAGTACGCAAGCAAGTGCCTCTATAGTGCAAGCCCAAAAATATGGTTCCTCCTAATGGTTGGACATCTGGGGCTCACGCAATTGTCAACGTAGTCAATAAACGAGAGAATTACACTACGAGCGGCTGACACCAAGGACCCAGCAAGTCGCGCAGTTTTTTTTTGAGGAACAAGTAGTTGTTATTTATACTTGTTTTAGCGACGGATCAGGGTAACAACGGGGCTGTGCGGGGGTTGTGGCCCGTCTAGCCAGGGTTTTATTTATGTTTACCACATCATGAGCCCAGTTGTGTTTTTGTTGCTGAAAATGGCTAGCCCAGTTCTATTTTTTTAAGAAATACCCAAACAAGGCCTACTTGCTTTATCGGCCCTGCTGGGCTGCAAATCTTTCAAGACGAGGAGAGTTTCATTCGGTTTGCCCAGAAATGGGCTGTACATTTTTAAAACAAATCAAACCGGGAATTAGTTTCAATTTTTTTTTCATTACAAGATCTTAAATTCCATTGATTTTTATGCGTGGACAATTATTTGGATTTTATATTTATATAAATTATTTTTCAAAATAGTTTGAATGTGAATCGATATTTCTGGATTAAAAACAGTTGACCGCACCGAAATATGCAAAATTTCGTATACTTTTTAACCGTGACCACAATATGGGGTGTAATGCTAACAAAAAGAAGATGGGCTCCAAAAAAATTCTTAAGAATTAGCAAATGGGTTGTACATTATTAGAAATAATGGCAGATGGGTTGTATGTTGTTTTCCAAAGATTTGAGGCTGACTTGTGCGCCTACTACAGGTTGACGCGTATGCTTTCATAAAAAAAGGGTTGACGCACACGCAACGTCCTGTCAACTTAGTCAACACATGAGAGCAGTGACTGTTGGATGTCCATCCAACGGCTGTCGTGCTTCTTCAATCTCTGCTCTTCATGCTCTAGCCGCTCAAACAAGCGCCGGCGGGACTGCCTGCTCCCTCCTCCCGCGGCTGGCTATGCTGCCGCGCAGGCCTCACGGCCCCACCGTACTCCCATCGCTGGCCTAGCAATCCCTCTACTCACCCACACATGTTGTTATTCTCCGGCGATGGCAGACGAACCAGTAAACCCTCGTACTCCTCCGCGTGGGAAACAACTGCCGAGTATTCCCTGGCTCCGTGTCGTTCCCTTCCTAGGCCTCGCCGTCGTCCACCGCCCTGGTGCTCTCGGCGCGGCCTGGTCAACGTGGTCAATAAACAACATCCATCGGAAGTGGACGGTACGTGGAGAGGCTGACAGCTGGGTCCACGGTCGCACGCAAGGAAATGCCTCCTTATTACGCGCAAAATAATGATTCCTCCACCTGACAGCTAGGACCCACAGGAAGGGTCTCTGTATTTCGCGAAAAAAACGTTCCCCCCGCTGACAGGTCGGACCCACCAGCTATATCTTCGCACGCAAGGAAGTGCCTCCTTATTACGCCCAAAAAAATGAATACCCCCTGCTAGCTGGGACCCACCATATTGTTGGGCTGACTTGTGGGCCTACTAAGTTGACGGGGATGGAGGGCTTTGTCAACTTAGTCAATACTCCAGTGACCGTATGATGTCCATCCAACGGCCATAGTGCTTCTTCAACCTCTGGTCTTCTTGCTCCAGCCGCCTAAAGCAGCGCCGGTCGTGCCGCCTGCTCCTGCCTCCCGTGGCCGGATGTGCTACCGCGGAGGCCTCACCGCCCCCATACTACTCCCACCACTGGCCAGGCCATCCCTCTACTCACCCACACCCCCTCTTATTCTGCGGCGACGGCAGCCTCACAGCGCAGCCGAACCAGTGAACGCTCGTACTCCTCTCCGCATGGGCATCCACTGCCGCGTCTTGCCTGGCTCCGCGTCGTCCCCTTCCTAGGCCTCGTCGTCGTCCACCGCCGTGGTGCTCTCGGCCCGGCGTGGTCAATGTGGTCAACGACCGACTTCCATCGGAAGAGTACTGTACGTGGAGAGGCTGACAGCTGGGTCCACGGCAGCCGCAAGGAAGTGCCTCCTTATTACGCGGAAAATAATTATTCCTCCACCTGACAGCGGGGACCCACCGGACGGGCCACCAGTATTTTGTGAAAAAAATCGTTTCCCCCTTACTGCTGGGACCCACCGGACGGGCCACCGTATTTCACGAAAAAAACGTTCCCCCCGCTGTCAGCTCGGACCCACCGGAAGTGCCTCCTTATTACGCACAAAAAAAGAATACTCCCCCGGCTAGCTAGGACCCACCTTGGTGGGAGGCTGACTTGTGGGCCTACTAAGTTGACGGGGACGAAGGGCTTTGTCAACTTAGTCAATATGAACGATTCTAGCTCCAGTGACCGTACAATGTCCATCCAACGGCCGTAGTCCTTCTTCAACCTCTGGTCTTCTTGCTCCAGTCGCCCAAAGCAGCGCCCGTCATGCCGCATGCTCCTGCCTCCCGTGGCCGGCTGTGCTGCCGCAGAGGCCTCACCGCCCCCTACTATTCCCACCGCTGGCCAGGCCCTGCGGCGACGGCAGCCTCACACCGCAGCCGAACCAGTGAACCCTCATACTCCTCTCCGCGCGGGCTTCCAGTGCCGCGTCTTCCCCGGCTCCGCGTAGTCCCCTTCCTAGGCCTCGCCGTCGTCCACCGCCGTGGTGCTCTCCGCGCGGCGTGGTCAACGTGGTCAAGGAACGACTTCCATCGGAAGAGTACTGTAGGTGGAGAGGCTGACAGCTGGGTCCATGGCCACAGCCCAGTTTTTTTGTGATTTGCCAAGTAAGTCGCTTTGTCAGGCCTGTTGGGCTGCAAATCTTTCAACACGAGGAGAGCTTTCATACGGCTGGCCGAGAAAATGGCCCATCAGTAATGAGAAATTGGCTGTACATTTTTAAAACACATCAAACCGGCAATTAGTTCAAATATCTTTTTTTCATTTCAAGATTTTAAATTACATTAATTTTTATGCGTGGAGAATTTGTTGGATTTTATATTGATATACATTTATTTTTAAATCAGTTTGAATGTGAGTCAAAATTTCGGGATTAAAAACAGTTCGGACCGCATCGAAATATGCAAAATTTCGTATAATTTTTTAACCGTGGCCACAATATGGGCTGTAATGCTAACAAAAAGAATATGTGCTCCAAAAAAACCTTAAGAATTAGCAAATGGGCTGTAAATTATTAGAAATAATGGCAGATGGGATGTATGCTGTTTTCCACGGATTTGAGGCTTTTCTAAAAAAAAGGTTGACGCACAAGCACTGACTGTTGGATGTCCATCCAACGGCCGTCGTGCTTCTTCAATCTCTGCTCTTCCTGGTCCAGCCGCTCAAACAGGCGCCGGCGGGACTGCCTGCTCCCTCCTCCACGCGGCCGGCCGTGCTGCCGCGCAGACCTCACCGCCCCACCGTACTCCCATCGCTGGCCTAGCCATCCCTCTACTCACCCACACCTGCTGTTATTCTCCGGCGACGGCACACGAACCAGTAAACCCTCGTACAGTCGTACTCCCCTCCGCGTGGGAAACAACTGCCGAGTGTTCCCTGCCTCCATGTCGTCCCCTTCCTAGGCCTCGCCGTCGTCCACCGCCGTGGTGCTCTCGGCGCGGCGTTGTCAATGTGGTCAACGACCGACTTCCATCGGAAGATTACTATGCGTGGACACGCTGACAGCTGGGTCCACGGACGCAGCAAGAAAGTGCCTCCTTATTACGTGCAAAATAATTATTCCTCCACTGACAGCGGGGACCCACCGGATGGGCCACCGTATTTCGTGAAAAAAACGTTTCCCCCTGACTGGTAGGACCCACCAGCTACACCTTCGCACGCAAGGAAGTGCGTCCGGGCAAAAAACAAAACGATTCACCCCCCTGACTGCTGGGACCCACCAGCTACATCTTCGCACGCAAGGAAGTGCCTGACAATCGGGACACACCTAGTCGAAACGTACGTAGCGTTGTCATTCTGGTCGCGAACGTGTACGTACATATATACTGGTGGATGTAGAGGCGCGCACGTGTCGTAGTAGAGGCGCGCACGTAGCATGTACACGTACGTACAACGGCCAGGGTGCAAGAAAGAAAATACGGCCACGTATGTGTACATACGGGCGGGGTCTCGAACGCCTACTCGCGCATACGTACGGCGAGGGCTCGTTTACATGGCTGGGTCGGAACGGAGAAATAGCGTCGTCGTCGTGTTCATGGGGAGGCAACGGAATGCGTCGTGTTCATGGGGAGGCGACGGAATGCATCGTGATCACCGGGAGGCAACGGAACACGTGGGAGCCAACCGGCTGGGTCGGAACGGAATGCGTGGTCGTGTTCATCGAGAGGGCTTGGACGGAGCAGGCGATGGAAACGAGGCCTGGCGTACCGCAGAACGGGAAACGGCCTTCTGTTCGACCGGCCACGTTCGAAACGGGATCATGTTCATCGGGAGGGGTCTGGCGTACCGCAAAACGGACGAAACGGACCTCCTACGGTCCAAACGGGGGTCCTGTTGATCGAGAGGGGTGTGGCGTACCGCAAAACGGACGAAACGGACCTCCTACGGTCGAAACGGGGGTCCTGTTGATCGGGAGGGGTGTGGCGTACCGCAAAACGGACGAAACGGACCTCCTACGGTTGAAACGGGGGTCCTGTTCATCGGGAGGGGTGTGGCGTACCGCAAAACGGGACTCCACGGGATACTGTTCATCT
>NC_057796.1:472095483-472097217 GCF_018294505.1 Triticum aestivum
TCACTGTTCATCCAATCGATCGGCTTCAGTTAGCAACAGTAGCGAAGGAATCGCTCGATCGGGTTCAGTTAACAGCCATCGATCGATCACTCGGGTTCTGTAACGCGTAGCCTGCAGTGCAATCGCTCGGGTTCAGTTAGAGCCCAACGCCTCGCTCGGGTTCAGTTAGAGCCAACGCCTCGCACACACGCGCGTACGTGTACGAGAGAAACGCGCATCGCTCGGCCCCCGACCTCCTACCGTAACCGGGAACTCCCCGAAATTTTCCTCGCCCTCGCTTCTACCACGGTTTTTTCCGTCATGGACGGCCCAAAGAATGTCATGCAGCTGCGTCTCCGGCCGGCCCAGGACGAAATGCCCATTTTCTGTCATGATTTTTTGTCATAGAAGTAGGAGCCCACCAAATCTATGATGATACCGGGTTTTGTCACAATTATCGTCATAGAAGTGTCATATGTATGACAGAAAAAAATTCGTTCGGCCCAAAATGTCACGGATGTGTCTTTTTTTTGTAGTGACTCCGAAGGGTATTTGAAGTTACATCCTGACACACCTGACCCCATTGCGGCGGATCTGGACGAGAGGGTGATGGTGGGCATGGGGCCCAAGGAGCACGGTCGGGAGGCGGTTCTCGATGCTGTGATCACTCCTACTATCTCCTACACACAGCTCCGTCAAATCGACCCGAGCCTGAGCCAGCGCACGAGCCAGCCAATGACCAGTGCACAGTCACAGTCCCTCTTTCAGGAGCAACGATCTGTAAGTATTTTCCCTCTTATCTTCATTGCTCACTTTATTTTCCGCATTTAGTAGTTTTATGAGTTCCATCATGTCATACTGTAGGCCTACCTGGAGTACACACGCCAGGAGACCATGGCGTGGCATGAGAGGCTTTATGAACACCAGGTGCAGAGGGATCGGCAGATGCAGCAGGCTTTTCAGGAAATGGCGGCCGGCAGGTGTCCTCAGTTGCAGCCAGCACAATGTCCTCCAGCACAACCAGTGCTGCTGACCTTTGAGGAGTTTGTGGCACAGAACGCTGGCCCCTCGCCGGTTAGTTCATCCCCAATCTATTCACCCAAAGCATGTCATGCCTTTCAACACAGTCATATATCCTGTTAATATGTCTTTTCAACATCCAGGGAACAGGTGGATCTACCGTTGGCGGTGGTCTTCGCAGCACTCCCGAGACACGGAGCCCGACCACTCCGATCCACGGAGGCGGAGGCGGAGGTGGAGGCAGTCTTGGCGGTAGCGCTGTCGCTAGCAGTGACGACCTGGGCTTCGGCGGTCTTGGCGGTGACGACCTCCGCGGTTCTCGAAGTCCTGGCGCTTAAGCCTTTGGGTCACATCGTGGCGGTCTTGGTGGTGATGATACTTATATGCTAGTGATGTTTCTTATTGTTGTTTGTGAGATTCTTATATGCTTTGGTGGTGATGGTACTTATATGTTTATGCTTTGCGATGCTTCTTATGATGTGTGATGATGAATTTGTTGTGTGATGCTGCTCCTTATTGTTATGTGATGCATATATTGCTGTATGATCCTTATATATGATGTATATATTCAAATGAATTGAGCTGAAACAAAACAGAAAAAAGAAAAAAAAAAGCAGACACAAACTATGCCGACGGCTAGGCCGTCGGCATAGAGTTGGCGTGAGCTCCCAGTGGCTGACACGTGGCAGGTCTATGCCGACGGCCTAGCCGTCGGCACAGTTTCAGACTAAGCCG